>NW_027503901.1:0-30494 GCF_021521415.1 Bidens hawaiensis
GCAGGTGAATGAATATCTTTTCAAAAGTACCTTGCAATACAAATCATAAAATGTGCCTTTTTTTTGGGAGTATGAATTTGATCTATTTCAAACTAGAGCGTGTGAACAAATATGTTTTCAAAATACCTGATTAACCTGAAACTCGAAAAATACCCAATCAACACCCCATAAATTAGATAGTCAACTTTTATAGAAAGGTATTAGAAATCAATATTTGAAAAAAAAAAAGGACAAAATAGTTAGTAGTTAAAGATTGTACTTGGAAGAAAGAAAAACATTATTATTTAATAAAATAGAGATAGGGAATGAGATGTGGGACGATAAATAAAAGTCAGAAAATCTTTTAGAGAAAGTGATTATTCTTTAAATTATAGAGATAGATATAGATAAGCTGTTGTGAATGCTCTTATATTTTATGGTCTTATTAGTTTTTGTTGTTATGGACTGTAGACAAAGAAAGATGAGATGATTCGGTACGCACAGGAAAGAACACCATTTGTGGAAGAACAGGTGAGGGACATATGGGAGACCGGAAAGCTGGTGGGGTATGACATAGAGAGGCTGAAGCTGTGGGAGGATAATATTTTTGCTTTTGTCAACAACTTGGCTGCGGAGGCCAATGAGTTGGTGGAACAAAACAAAGATGAATATGGGGGTAAAAAGAAAGCCATTCTTCACGCGATAAGCAACAGAATGAATGAAATGGGCTTTTATCGACCAGAGGCCTACATGCGAACCGATCCCTTCAAGCATATCACCAAAATGGACACATATGACCATGAGGACGACGAGCAGTAGACCCCCCCCCCCTTGCTTCTCCACTTTTTTATAGCTCATTTGTATGCATAATTTGTTATCAATCCTTAGTTATGTAATTCAGTTATAGAAGAGAAGAGATAGGATGAACTCAGTGGCAGTGGTGTCACATCTTTTTATCAGTTTGTATTACTGTTGAAAGTAGAATCATCAAATCAAACACCATGATCTTAGATTCAAATTAATTGTGGCACAAATACTTGATTTAGTAATCTAATAGTAGGATTTTATGACAGTTTGAAAAACACACTCTAATCTCTTAAACGCTCAAAACCTGTTTTTTATATTTTAGATTTTAAGAATAGTTTTGTTGACTTAAGAGCATTCTCAACCCATCCCCTATAATTTTTTTTTTTGGGGGGGGGGGGGGGGGGGGGGGGGAGGGGGGGGATTTGTAAATTATAGGGTGGGGTTGTGAGTGGTTGTGAGTGTAAATTATATGGTGGAGAGAGAAAATGTAGTGATTTTTTATAAATTTGAGGGAAAGGTAGTGATTTTTTATAAATTATAGGGTGGAGAGAAAAAACTGTGATGATAAAAGTATAAAAAAAATATTATTTAATTAAACTGTAGAGAGAGATGTGGTGTTAGAGCATTCCCAATGGATTATCTAAATTATGTGAGGGGGTTCTCCATTTTTTAGAGATGGTTAAAAATGGTTGTGAGAGGAGGAGAGAGAAAATGTTACTGTTCATGGTTAAATTTGAATAAGCGCATTGTTTATCTCTATAATTTTTTAATGTTTTTGAAAGTGCTTGTGAGTGAATGAGAGAGAAAAGGTAATGATAAAAGTATAAAAATATATTATTTAATTGAAACGAATGAGAAAAGATAGTGTTTTTAGTGTAATTATAGAGATGGAGATGGAGAATTGAATGAGAATGCTCTTAGAGCATTCCCAGTGAGTTCTCCAAATTATGTGAGGGAGTTCTCCATATTTTAGAGATGGTTAAAAATGGTTGTGAGAAGAGAAGAGAGAAAATGTTACTGTTCATGGTTGAATTTGAAAAAGCGCACTGTTCATCTCTATAATTTTTTAATGTTTTTGAAAGTGCTTGTGAGTGAATGAGAGAGAAAAAGTAATGATAAAAGTATAAAAATATATTATTTAATTGAAAATGAGAGAGAAAATATAGTGTTTTTAGTGTAATTATAGAGATGAAGATGGAGAATGGACTAAGAATGCTCTTAGAGCATTCTCATCCAATTCCCTATTCATATTTATCATATAATTACACTAAAAAACACTATAGTTCTCTCTTCTGTTCAATTAAATAATATTTTTTATACCTTTTTCATTACAGTTTTCTCTCTCCATCCTATAATTTACAAAAAATCACTACCTTTTCTCCAAATTTACAAAAAATCACTACCTTTTCTCTCTCCATCCTATAATTTACAAAAAAATCACTACCTTTTCTTCAAATTTACAAAAAATCACTACATTTTCTCTCTCTACCCTATAATTTACACTCACAACCACTCACAACCACACCCTATAATTTACAAACCCTCCTCACATAATTTTAGAGGATGGGTTGGGAATGCTCTTATATAGTGTAATTATGGAGATAGGGATGGGAGACGGGCTAAGAATGCTCTAAGGTTGAGTTTTTTTGTGTTCATTATCTTGGTATATACCCTACCCGGTTATTGACCTTTTTAACTATACCTGGAACCGGTTAAGGTTTAGTACCATTTATGCACCTCTAGACAGGATGTGGTGAGAGTACACCAGTAAATACCAAATAACAAATAACGGGTTTTTGGAATATCATTTATTAACAGCAACCGGTTATTGGCCAAACAATGGCAATAACCAGTTATGGTTCCTAAATGGTTTTTGAGTGAAAAGTTCCTAACCTATATAACCGAACTATTAACCGGTAATAACCTACTGAAATTGACCTTATCAATGCTAACCATATTAACCTATGTTATTGTTAACCGGTTAGGTTAAGATTAGTTCCTATCTTAAAAGTCCAAATCAGTTTCAATCAGTTACTAACCGGTTTCTACCGTGTCGGTTAGTAACTGGTTTCAATTCAGTTAACCGGTTGCATTTGCATAGTCAAAGGCAGGGCCGGCTCAATGAATATACTACAAGTTTCGAACTCATGGCATATACTTTAGTAAACACCAAGCCTACTACCACACCAATACATTACTTTGAATTTACTTTATTCATTATAATATATTTATATATAACTTTTTTTAACTTGAAGGTCTTAACTAAATATGGGTCTAAAGCTGTAAGCCTCTAACTTGTTTAGCCGGCTCTGGTCAACTGCCGGTAAAGAAGTAATCTTTGATTTTGAAACAAGGTTAATGTGCTTTATTATATATTTGTAAGTGGGTTGGGCCCAAATTTCGGTTTGATTAATAATTAAAAAATTAGTTAGGAGTTGAAAAGGAGAGACTAGGATAATCTAATCCGTTAAAGCAGTTAGCGGCCTGCGTTGGCGCTCAGTATCCGCTATCTTATCCTCCTCATATTACATATCTCTCTCTCCTTCACCCTTTAAATCTTCTTCTTCCAAATACAGCTCTCTCTCTCTCTTTCTTCGTGTCATCAATGGCGTTATGGAGTCCACGCTTGCAAAGGTTTATTCTAAACAACAGCGTACACAATCACCACCTTAGTAATAAGATCAACTTGAAAAAGAATAATAATAATAATATAGTAAGCAGAAAATGGAGGTGTTGTTCAGCGATTGCAATTGATGCTCCTCCTCCTTCTTATGGTGTTGCTCCTGGGATCCGATGGGGCTCTGCCAAATTACAAGGTGCTCGCGAGGAGATGGAAGATGATGCCGTTATAGTCGCTAATAACGACCTTGATGGTTTCTATTTTGCTGCTGTTTTCGATGGCCATGCCGGTTTTTCTTCCGTCAACTTTCTCAGGTTTCTTTCTATTATAACTTGAATTATCTTAGTCGTATGCACTTCCCAATTGAAACTATTTGGGGGTTCTCCAAATACATTAATCGGATAATAATGGAATTGGTACCAGGTATCAAACACGAACACGAATTTGGCTAACACCCAAACACAAATATTATTATTGAGAAACTTCACAAAACTCAATTACTCAAATAACAATCTCCAAACCCTCTAAACCCCAAAGCACGGGTGTTTATAATCTAACCTATCACGTTTAGACTACAACTAGGATTGCTAAATAATAGGACATGATAATTATACTAACAATTAAATCTGAGCACATTTAATTGTTTATAATTTATCCACTCCTTAAATCTTGTTACTTAACGCTCTTTGAACCGAAATTCCTAACAGATAAAACACATATGAGATCAAGAACCAATATGCGATTTTGTAGTGAAAAATGAACCAGAGAATGCGAGGGATTAGGGTCTTTGTGAAACCTGTTAAAAGCAGTTATCTATTTAAAATTTGAATTTCATTAAAATTCCCTTGGACCCTGCTCCAAGAACTCAAGCATGAGGATTTACGGGGGTGTGGGGCCCCTTGGAACCTCGTTCGTTAGGGGGGGGGGAACATCATAGTAAACTAAAACAAGCGTGCACCCCACACCTCCGGACTTTTTTAATCTATATAAGGATTATATTGGTCGACAAGTCAATCCAATTACACTAAAGTGTCTCGCAGGTTATGATTTACTTAGGATTTCTAGGCCTATATATATCGATCTATGTAATCTTAAATCAATTATCAATAACAATAAACAAGTTTTGAGTCATAATCTTGTTCTAAACAATATCAGCTGAGTCTTTCAATAGGATTAGTAGGTTTATAAATAGGGTTATTTGTATTATCAACACAAAATTAATAAACACAATCAAGTTTTACACTAATAAATGTTATTTACTTTTAAAATTTTTTGGACTGAAAGTAAGTTTGATTGATTTCAGGGAGGAGCTATATAAGGAGTGTGTGAAGGCTCTAGAAGGAGGCCAATTGCTAGATAAAAAAGACTTTGTTGGAATAAAGAACGCTTTGCAAGAAGCTTTTCAGAAGGCTGATGCCAAACTTGTAAACTGGTAAGATAACATTAACATGTAATATATGCTTACACAGACAATTTAAGAAAGAATTGTCAAAGTAGTATGTATGTATGTATGCATGATTTCATTTTAATTGCGTTGAAGGTTTAGACGCTGTTTCATTTTGTAAAGGCTTGAGACGAGTGAGGAGGATGATGAATCTGGTGCAACGGCTACTGCTATGTTTATACGAAATGATATGCTATTCATCTCCCATGTTGGTGACTCACGTGCGGTAAGTCCCTAATATTACTCGGTTTATTATGTTGATTTGTTGTTTCTAAAAGAATTAGAATTTGTGGCAGGTTCTTTCGAAATCTGGAAAAGCGGAAGAAGTGACTAATCCTCACAGACCATATGGAAGAAACAAGGTTTCTCTTCAAGAAATCAAACAAATTTGAGAAGCAGGTGGATGGGTGCGTTATTCTCTTCCCTTTTAATTCTTCACTTTCATACTTTTTATTGCAATTTCTCTAAATGCCAAGTAGTAGTATTGATGCAAGTTTCTATGATGTAGATTCGCCTGTTTTAAATAATATTCATGAATTCTGAATGAACTCATGGTACAAAACTGATTTGCACAACTTGTCTTTTTGTGTGTGTAGATTTCGGATGGAAGAATTTGTGGAGATATCTCTGTATCCCGTGCCTTTGGTGACATACGGTTTAAGACCAAGAAGAATGAGTAATCTCTCTTTACTTATTTACTGATAATCATATGTATTAGTAATTGACATTTGCATTTCTTTTAACTATTGAAAGGATGCTGCAAAAGGGAGTTGCAGAAGGAAGGTGGTCTGAAAAATTTATATCCCGGTAAGCTTTCTAATATGTTTTATGAGGATTTTGTTAATATTTTTATTAATCATGTGAGAATTAATTAAGTTTAAAGCAACAAATGATCATTTCCCGGTAACTTAATTGATTACCATCTGTAAATTGATACAGCATGCAGTTTGTTGGAGACTTGGTTATTGCTACTCCGGATATTTATCAGGTTACATTGGGCCCTGATGCAGAGTTTATATTGTTAGCGACCGATGGCTTATGGGATTACATTAAGAGGTGCTTCATTTCGCCTTTCATCTTCTGTTTTACTTTTTTTTTTTTATAAAAATTAGGAAATGGTTTAAACCACTTTTAACCTTGTGCCCAAAAATCTTAATACTTTCAGCACGGATGCGGTCAACTTTGTCAGAAACCAACTTAGGGAACATGGAGATGTTCAGGTAACTTGTAACCATCAACCGATTTTCGTTATATTAATTTGTATTTTATGTTAATATATTCTAATGTTGCTACAGGTTGCATTTGAAGCTCTGGCTCAAATGGCTTTGGTAATGACTTCCATAGTCCCTTTTGACTTTTTTTTAATTTAATTTTTTTATTTTTCACTGCTTAGTTTCTTGTTTCTTGTATTGCAGGACCAGTATTCTCAAGATAATGTAACCATTGTCATTGCTGATTTGGGGTATGCCTTTTGCAAAGTATACGATATTAACAAGTCGCTTTTCAGTGACCCTTTTCTAAATCTTTTATTCTTTATAGGCGGACGGATTGGAAAATTTTGCCTATACAACAACAGAACGTTCTGTTTGAACTGATACAAGCTTTTGCAACCATTGGAATCGTGTCACTTGGGATATGGATGTCATCTAATGCTTCTTTTTGAAGCCTAACCTTGCGACCTCTGTATATAATCAACATATCTTTTCACTTGTGTTGATATTCCGTTACTATACATGTATAACTCGTTATTCGTTTGTGTGCTTGCATTAGCATAAACGTATTGGTCTAAAAGTATTTCAGATAAAACCTTTATTTTATTTCATGCATAAGTTTATTCTCAACCGGAAGATTATCTAAAACAGCATGACTTCATATTTCTTATTACGACGGCTCGATGGTCCATGGTGTCCACCTCCCTTCCTTGGATCATGCCTGGGATTGGGTCCTGGATCGTTGTAGTCTGTGAGCTCCACATGAAGCTTCCTTGGGTGCATCCTGGCTCTATATCGGTTTGCAACATTTGTGGCACAAATTGCTAAAGTCAGAAGAGAAATAAAAGTTAGTTATAGGCATATGAATATATAATTAGGGAATGAAGGATGTAATACCTGAATGTGAGCAAAGGAGTAATAGAAAGGAGGTTATAACAATGATCCTTGTGTTAAAATGCATAGCCATGAAGAAGATTTGATGATGGGAATGGGAATAATAGGGAGGCTACTTATATAGGTAAGATTTCTATTAATACCAGAGTGTGAGCTCACCTGCATTAACTTTATGTTGCACCACCTACTCATATCAACCATGCTTTGTCTTACTTAAGAAATTGAGTTTTTCTTTTATATATATCAATCGAGCCGATTCTAACGCCGTTGGAATGAGTTCAACCGGAGTTCGTTTGATAATGGTTTCTCGGTTCTCCAATTTTTTGTGGGTTCTCAATGAACTCTCGTTTCTTAAGACTTTAAATTTTATTTTTTATCTATTTTTTAAACTCATAGTTTTACTCTATTTCATCTAGTTAGTCAAGTTTGGTTTCTCTTCGTGTTCAAAGAGATCGTGAAGCCTCACACGCTCGTCTCGTGCAAGATGACTTTGTTTTACGTCATTATATAACTACCCATCAACGATACGTCAATTAGCACACAACAATGCTTTTGGCATGTTTGATGAGAACTTGAATATGTCCAAAAAAAACTACACATGCAACCCTACTATACTTTATGGAGGTGTTATTCGATTGTACGGAAAAGACTATGCAACTTTTGTACGTCGCACATGAAAACAAACATGGATTTTCTGAAATGTAGGCGACATTGAGTAATGAGTATACACATTGTGTTTGAAAGACTTGTCTAACGATGGCAAGGTCAATCATGAGAGGTGATCATCATTAGACCATGTGTAGTGGATGGAGCCCCTATGGGGGCGTTACGCGCCATGGCTTCACGTCACCATAAGGGTTTTATGGTTAAAATGAGTGTGGTGGATTGAGCTCATTTCAGTTATTACCTTATTATGATTTTATTATTTATATTTTATCAAAAAAAAAAAACAAATAGCAAGCCCACCAATCACATTCCACCCCCCCCCCCCCCAAACACACACACACCCCACCCCCAAATAGCATCGCGAGGGGCAATGTTCCCGGCGCTATGGGGCTTACATGCGGTTATGCTCCAGTGTCACCAATACCCATCAAACATAGCAAAAAACAAACCATCAACATAGTTTAAACCATTGTTGCTAGCTTTTAAATTCATCTCCTGTCAATGGTGGATAAATCTGCAACCTTGACTGCTTTTATTTTATTTTGTCTTAGTTTTTATACTTTTTTTAAAGTAACTTTATAAAATGTATTCTAGTTTTAATTATTTTAATTAATTAGTTGAAAAATGGTTTGTGGATGAGAAAGACTAACACCATGGATTATATAGATTAAAGGAAAGAAGACTGGCATGACATTGATATGGTAATGAAGGGGCTTCCGGATGAAAGAAAAGTAAAAGAAGTATTCCAACTTTAACAACAAACGGATAAGCTATGTTAGATCAGATTACCTCTTCAATTAAGTTCATACCTACGACCTACTTTAGTTTTCAATTATATTTGTATCACGTCAGATGAACCGATAAATTTAATATTGCATTCATGGCGTGAATACTCTTACCTAAACAAGCAAAGACTCAATATGGTTGATTTTGAAGTCATATAAACATTAAATTAGCTTGAAAAACTTGTGAGGCAATTAGGGTCATATTGTAATAACTTTGATGGTTAAAGTTTAGCCTGTGTACCTAAAAATGTATCTTGTTTAAAAACTAAAAGTTTATTCTGGTTTTTCGGATTGACCCGAAAACCAAAAATCAGACCCAAGAATTAACTCGAATTACTTTGGTTCGGGTTCAGGTTTTTCAGGTCGGGTTGGTTTGATTTCGGATTTTCTCGGGTTAGGTTTGTATATTGCAACTAGGGATCCACATTCCACACCACAAACTAAATCTAAGGTTATTTATACTAATAAGCCCAAGCCCAATACACAAGCCCATATGCTTTGTGATAACCCAAGCCCATTTGCATTATAAAACAATCTAACGAGTCTAACTGCACTAACGGTGTTTTGCTTTACAGTTTACGCTCGGGTAGTAGTAGAACCCAAATAGCACTAGCCGTCGGCAAATTGTAATGGGGATTGGGAATAAAGAAACGCATCAGCTCTTTATTTACTTTTTCTTCTAATGGTTTGAACCTACTCCACAATTCATATTCGATTTACATTAAACCTCCAAACACCTAAGCAAACCCCAATTGGAAGGTCAACAAAAGTATTTTTGCTTATCTTAATAATTAAATGGAACAAATACTCTACAAAAGTAACTCCTCAAATTAGTTTGTTGTTAATTATAAGCATGCCATTGATTAATTATAACCATTAATATGATTTTTGTTTTTTTCACAAGGGAAATAAAATAGTAACCAACTTTCAAAAGTGTTCCAATTAAGTCACTGATTCATATTTTCTTCAAATCGGGTCAATAAATCTTCAAATCAAGTATCACCGATTTTTTTGTGCACCAAAAAAGAAATGGAGGATAAGATGTGGGAGTCGGAATTTACAATATATGTAGTTAAATTTAAAAAAAATAAAAAATCATTAATTATATTAAAATTTAAAAATAAAAAATAAAATTCACATCGCCACTCAACGTCAACTTTAAAAAAAGATAAAAAGATTTCCTATGTTAAACAAAAAAAAGGCTAAAAAACATGATAAAACCTTTAATTTAATCAACATAAAAGTTGAGTGACTTAATTGAAATACTTTTTAAAGTTGAGTAAACTAATTGTAACACTTTTGAAAAGTTTGAGTAAACTAATTGAAACACTTTTAATTTACTATTCTATGAAGTTGCCCCTTTTCCCAATCAAGTATATTTAAGAAAAATAAAATATAAGTTTATTATGTAATTTAAACTCAAGAAAAATAAGGAATTACTGAAATACAAAAATGGCCAGCCCAGTGAAAATAGGAAATGATAATCAATGCAATAGTAATTAGTAAGCACTGAGCAGACAGCTTGGCTTTTACCCAATGTAATGTAATGTGACAAAAAAATGGCCTGCCTTTGATTAAGTTCCAGCTTGTACAAGACAAAACTCAAATCATTCAAAAACCACCGCGACATGATTGACGACGACTTTTAAACGGCAAGTGGAAAACAGTCGTCTTCAACTCTCCAGCCCCCACCAATACGTCCCGTTGGTTAAAGTGTTACTGGCAATCCATAGTTGAGGAACGATCTGATATGCCCATCCCACCCTGCCGTTACAATCACCAGGCCCCACCTATGACACCCACCCGACCTCTGCCAACATGATTTGAAAAAACTGTATTGGGATTTACACAATGGAGGCGGAGATGGAAGTGGAAGCTTTTCTTCGGGCCAGGTGGCTGACCCTTTTGGAATGGACTCTAGGAACAACTCATCACCAACACTGAAGTAACTAGGTGAAGAAGAACCGTCTTGCAAGCTCCAGCTGTTGCCTTTTAGACCGCCCCATGGTAAAGCAACGGATGCATCACTCGAGAAACACTCAAAGGACCTCACTGTCTTTTCTTGGTTTTCTATTTTATTATTGCAGTTCCATACATATATGTTTGAGTCCTCACACGCTGACACTATGTGTTTCCCATCTGACGTGAACGATGCAGATAACTGTTTTCCACAGTTTCTTTGGCCTAGGATAATAGTAAATATTAATTGATATATGACATTATATGTTGTATATATACAGCTGAGCTGAAATTTGGAAATCAAGTAAGTCATACCCTTGTATTTGCCGATCACGTTGACCCCATGAAGAATTCTGACACAGGAATCCGCACATGTGACCATTACTTTGCTTGCATCTTGTGGACAGAACTACAAAAGATTGACCCACGATTAGAACAGCGGTGAAAGTCACGTTAATTATGATTCAATAATTAATAGCCAACCTGAAAGCCAATTATCCTCTTGCAAGCCCACTTCTTTTTACTGTTTAAGCAAACGGAAGCTTCCAGTTGGAACTGTTGATCTAAATCAAGTAAAAGACACGAGTGGATCCCTCAATAATAGTGGATCTAATATCACACGCTCGATGCGAAAATGACATTCCATCCCCCATTCCATCCCATTCCATCATTATAATAAATCCATATACAAGCCACAAGAATTTTCAAACAATCATGCTAACTTTGACCACACTTGTTTGGTATGTTGAATATCATCCACAAGGTTTTAAAAGTTTGAAAAAGAAAAAGGCATCACATGACACACATTAGACGAAACATTAAAGTATGTGTTCGATAAAGTTTACCTGACAAACTGAAGAACCGGCAACAGCCTGTCATCGATCCAATAATTCCACCCTGATTAAAAACCAGAAAGAAGACGTTTTCAGTAATCTTTGTATTTTTCAAAATTTTAAATTAATCAACAAGAAAGCTGGCAAACCTTTCCATCAGGATCGTAAGTGACAGCAGTGACTATTTCTCGAATGTCTGTCCAATCAACAACCTGGGAAGACCCAATAGACCATATCCGAACCTTCCCATCAATTGACCCGCTTATGAAATAACTATCGTCCACCGGGTTGAACTGAACACATGTCACTGCAATCACAAACCATAAGTGTTCCTCACAAATAAATCGCAGGGGTGTTAGGACTTGATTAGGATCACTTAATAATCAATTTTTATTGTTTGGGTAAACCTACATCCTACAACTATCTCAATCATTAAAATTTGAATAAGAATCTTGGATATTTTACATACCGTAGTTACTGTGTGGAAAGACTTTAATGCATTGATCGCTCCCAACTCTCCACAAACAAATTGTTGCGTCAACGGATGATGATAGAAGCAGCTAAAATGATAACAGCATTAAAGTATGAAAACATGTGTAACTTTATAAATGATGAAATCATTGTTTAATTAATTTACTCACTCACATTATCAGTGGACCATGAGAGATCCAAGACCTCACCTTTGTGCCCATGGAACTCATGAACAGGCTTCTCCAATATCCGAAACACCTTTGGAGGAACAATGACACAAGCCGAATCCGAGGTTTTTCTTAGGCTTTTGTGCATATTCAGCTTCTGTTTTTCAGCCATTAAAGGCGCAACTTCAGAAATATGATTCAAAGTAAAGTATACGCAAGAAGGATCAATATCTGGAATGTCAATATCATTAGACCTATCATCTTCCACCACTTCCCAAATTCTCACAACCCTGTCTTCTCCAGAAGTCGCGAGATAACGCCCGTCTTTACTAAACTTCATGGTCAAAATCGAACCTTGATGCGCCTGGATGTCTTGTCCGGTGAACACAGCCGAGAGTTCCTTTAGTTGTTTCTTGTTTTGTCGAACCTTGACCCGTTGAACCCGGTTTCTGCAAACCTGATCAAATGCTACTTGAGGATCAACGGCACAAGTCATGGAGAGCAATCGGTTCAACCATTGAGTTTTGACTCTGTTGATGGTTCTCGCCATAGTGCCGGCAACCTTGATTTGTCTCTCCACAAGTTTCTGAACCAGTGGAGACGAATCGTGGATCAAGGAACTGCATACTTCTGCTACTTCTTTGCAATCCCGAGCTCTTGACGAATCGGAAACAGAGGATGTACTCGAAGACATCTCTTCATAAATAGGGCTTCTCAACACAGCATCACTGGTTTCAGTAATCCTCCTATCATCCGAACCATCCGAACTATACTTATCATCATCATCTAGGCTTAAATTCATTAACTTAAGGAAGCGTTTCTTCCGATCGTGAACGCTCGTTGGCGTCCTGGCCCAAACATCATAATTATAATTATACAGAGAAGATGAACCAGATGTGGATGGAAGTGAATCTTGGGCATCAAAAAACTGAAATTCTTGGTCTAGGTTTAAGTTAGCCATGAAACCTAACCTAGCCTAGGCAATGTAACTTACTTATTCCATCTCCACCTAATCAATCAAACCCATAGACATATCAAGAAAAAGTGGTGGCAATTATAGCAATTAATAGAGATATTGAAAGCACAAAACTCTTGTATAAGGATCCAAGATCCAACACCTTGCCTGCCCATTCATGTACTTGTAATAAACAAACAAGGTAATAATAATATTATTATTAGTCAACATATTGCATTGATATATGGAGCAACAAGAAACACAGAATTAGGAGGAGGATGACGACAGGGAATACCTCATATCACATAAACATAAGCATTAAAAATTGCAACTTACCGGTAAGAAGAGTGAGTAAAGAAACAAGTGTTGTTGATGGAGAAGAACTAAAACTAAAGGATGGATGGATGTTTGTTGTTGAAATTGGAATGGACCAAGAAACGAGATGTATAGAGTAGCGTAGGTTAGGGTGTCTGTCTGGTCTGTAAATGTCAATGCCTACATACAATCTCTCTCTCTCTCTCTCTCTCTCTCTGTAAAAATACCCTCTCTCTCTCTCTATATATATATATATATTGTCTCTGTCTCTGCTTTTTCGGTTTCCATTCAATCCAAATCCACGTTTCAATCTTTTTTTTTTCTATTCAAGATTTCTTGGGTTTTTATTTTTAGTTTTAAAGATCACTTTTTTGTGCAACAATAATATTATTGTCGGTTATTTATATAAAAAGATTAGTTTACGAAATTTAATCCAAAAATAAAACGATGTTAAGTTAAGAAAGACAAATATCCATGTATATTGATTGACTAGTCGGGTGCCCGAGCGATGCAGCGGTTGTTTGAGCGTGAACCATGTTAATCACATAATATTTATAAGTGTTCATGGTTATGGTTTGGTTTAAAACCATGAAACAGTTTAAACCGGATATCGGTGTAGTTTCACAATTGATATTTTTACTTTTGGTCAGTTGGCTAAAATTATCATTCTTCGTATTATGATCCTCTAAGGTATCATATTTTGTTGATGCTTAGTTAGGATTGATGGTACAGATAAATTAATAATTATTTTAAACAACATTTATTATCATAGTTTAAACTGTGAAACCAAACCGGAAACATACCTTAAGTAACATTTTGGTTTCAATTTTCAATGGTTAAGTTTTGGTATTGGACGACAAAAAATGATACTAACATTAGATTCACAAGTTTAACTTAAAAACCATCAGAATCGGCATTAAACGCCCTTACGTAACATATTAATTTGTTTAAAATTTAAAAATTATAACAATATCATATTCAAATCATAGAGAATAAAATGTTCGTTTTTATGATGAAATTTTACAACAAAAATATTAACGTATGAAAAAGTTATTGTCGTTTAAAAATCATGGGTGAGAAGTTAATTTAAAATTGAAATTAAAAACATAATATGGTTAGATATAAAGGGGTAAACTTGTAAGGTGGATAAGTTATGTTATGTTTAAAAGACAAGTTTAACACTATTAACACATGTACTTTTCCATTAAAATTTGTAAAACTCTTAAAATCAAGTGTCTTAATTTACCCTTGTCTCATGCATTATATATAGTACAGATATAGATAAACCGGATATTTGTGTGGTTTCACAGTTGATATTTTTACTTTTTGTCAGTTGGCTAAGATTATCATTCTTCATATTATGAAACTCTAAAGTATCATATTTTGTTGATGCTTAGTAAGGATTGATGGTACGGTTAAATTAATAATTATTTTAAACAACATTTATTATCATAGCTTAAATGTGAAACCTAACCGGAACCATACCGTAAGTAACATTTTGGTTTCAATTTTCAATTGTTAAGTTTTGGTTTTGGACGACAAAAAATGATACTAATGTTAGGCTCACAAGTTTAACTTAAAAACGATCAGAATCGGCATTGAACGCTCTTACGTAACATATTAATTTGTTTAAAATTTAAAAATTATAACAATATCATATTCAAATTAAAGAGAATAAAATGTTCGTTTTTATGATGCAATTTTCTACAAAAATATTAACGTATGAAAAATTTGTTGTCGTTTAAAAATCATGGGTGGGAAGTTAGTTTAAAATTAAAATTAAAAACATAATATGGTTAAAGATGAGGGGGTAAACTTGTAAGGTGGATAAGTTATTTTATGTTTAAAAGACAAGTTTAACCCTATTAACACATGTACTTTATGCATTATAATTTGTAAAACTCTTAAAATAAAGTGTATTAATTTATCATTGTCTCACGTAATATATAGTATAGATATAAATTTATTAGTTAGTATTAGATATGTTATGTTATATATATTAAATATAGTTAAAATACAATTGAACAAAGTTTCTTTAAATATAGGTAAATTTGGATATAAAAGCTTTATATTAATGTAATTCCTCTATGATATGTAGTATTTTTTGTTCTTGTTATTATTTCGTGTCTTAGGTCTTCCATTATGTGGCTAAAATTATCATTCTTCATATTATGATCCTCTAAGGTATCATATTTTGTTGATGCTTAGTTAGGATTGATGGTACGGTTAAATTAATAATTATTTTAAACAATATTTATTATCATAGCTTAAACTGTGAAATCAAACCGGAACCATACCGTAAGCAACATTTTGGTTTCAATTTTCAATGGTTAAGTTTTGGTTTTGGACGACAAAAAATGATACTAACGTTAGGCTCACAAGTTTAACTTAAAAACCATCAAAATCGGCATTGAACGCCCTTATGTAACATATTAATTTGTTTAAAATTTAAAAATTATAACAATATCATATTCAAATTAAAGAGAATAAAATGTTCATTTTTACGATGCAATTTTTCTACAAAAATATTAACGTATGAAAAAGTTATTATCGTTTAAAAATCATGGGTGGAAAGTTAGTTTAAAATTGAAATTAAAAACATAATATTGTTAAAAATGAGGGGGTAAACTTGTAACGTGGATAAGTTATGTTATGTTTAAAAGACAAGTTTAACCCTATTAACATATGTACTTTATGCATTATAATTTATAAAACTCTTAAAATCAAGTGTCTTAATTTACCCTTGTCTCATACATTATATATAGTATAGATAGGAAAATGATGGATATATATGGAATTCATATCTTGGGTTTTGATTAGTTCAACTTTCAAACTTTGTATCATTCTTTTCTTGTTTAAGATCTCTTGTTATCTTTTTATTTTTCTTTTATTTTAATCTTAAATAGGGATGACAATGGGTCAGGTTCGGGCCAGGTATTGGTAATCCCATTCCCATACCCATTTGTGAAACCATGTCCCATACCCGGCCCATTACCGGTAGAGTATTTGTTGGGTAATTACCCGTCAGGTATTAGATATACCCGTTAGGATTTTTAAATATATTTTTTTATCATTATAATTTTTTAAAACCTTTTATTCCTACAACAAGTATTACAAATTAAAATATATTACATTATATATATAAGCGTTATAGCAAATAAATAATGTTATTATAATTATTATATAATTTTATATATATACTTCACAGTCTACAAAATATAAAAAAATTTTCGGGTATATGATTCGGGTACAAGGTTCGGGTAAACGGGCATGTGTTTTTGGGTAATCGGGCCGGACGTCATCTAATCTCATACCCGGCCCATACCCGCAAAAATTTTTAAATCATAATCCCATACCCGGCCTATACCCATTGGCCATTGGGTTTCGGGTATACTCATCCCATTTGTTTCGGGTTTCAAGTATACCCGTCGGGCTTGGACTTTTTTGCTCTCCCTAATCTCAAAGATCACTTTTTGACAATGATGATATTCATTCTTATAATGGAACGGGTCACAAAAGGACCGGATGGGGATACCGAACTAAATTTGAAGTTCTCGTCTCATCCTTAGCCATTACATTCAAAGCATGTTAATAACATTTAAGGTGAGGCATTCCTTACAATGGGCGAAATGTGTATAGGAGGAAGCAGGATGAAAAGCAAGAGGTCGTTGCCTATAAGAATCCTAAAGCAGATGCCCGGTGCCGATGAAATAAAAACCCGCAAGATTTCACTCTCTCAAAAGTCAAACTCGGATTTTCACTACCTCCCAAACCAACACCTTTTGAGTAATAAACTCACCTCCTTTTGATTGAATTATTTAGTAAAAAATATCAAATAAAATGATAAACAAATAATATAATTTCTATCAATACTCTTAACAAGAGACTACTATTTGGTGTTGTGTGGCCTCTATACTAAGGTATACTAAGGTGTAGTTTGTTTTTAAAAGATAAAATATTTGTAATCTGCATATCACGACTGCATACCTTTATAAAAGAAGAGGTGGACAAAATGTATGCAGTCTTTAATAAAAATGAATAAACCGAAATTTAAATAAACCGACTTTTTAAACTTAAAAAAAAAAATTCAACATTGAAATTTGAATAATAGTTACGCAACATTGAAATAATATTCATTAAATCAAAATAACATTTTTTTAAATCATTCATTCCATACTTTGCGTTAACTGCTCAGAAACTTCATCTCGTAACCAAATCATATTCCCGATTTGATGCAATACCACGTGCTTCAACCTCGTCTTCATCAGCATCAACGCGCACATGACTATTTCATAACGACACATTGGAATAAGTTTTTAAGATTCTTAACTAAGGGAGAGGTTTTCAATAATCTAGTTAGCAATTCACTAGAATAATGCGATTGCCAAATAGCGAGGACACAAATTGTTGTTTGGGACAGTATAGGGAACCAGTTTCGTAATGTTGCAAAGGTTATATGTGAAATTGTTTGAAAAAAAAAACATCCATGTGCTACTATTTTTCTAATCTAAAAATAATTTAAAATAAAATGAAATGGCATAAAGTAATGGTTAAATGTAAGCGCGGTGGAAGGGCGAGGGGTGGTGGCTAGGATTGAGAGTCTATAAAGAAAAAAGATGGTTTATGATGCTAGAAGAGGTAAACAGAGACTGAGCCAGATCTGTACAAAAAAGAGTATGTGCATATGCTGTTTTTTTAATGAAACATATGTGAAAAAACAAACGCTCTGCAGAATCTCATGCTGAGCAGACAAAAGAGACCCACATAGCTTTTTCAAAAACTAACACCACCTAAACGGCTAATCCTCATAAATTATTTAATTATTAATCCGGTTATTTAAATATGACAATTCATTAATAACATTTATTTGTCAATCTTAAAATCTTGTATCCTTTTTAATTCCTTAATATTTAATATATAAATGAATCAATTCATTGTTTCTTAAACTAACTAATTTCTCTTATTCATATTAAACGATGTCAGTTAGAACAGTGGAGAGCCTCAATGTAGAGAGGAGTATCAGTAGAGGTAGACCCAAATTGATTTAGGAGGAGCGGATTACGCAAGATTTGTTGGAGTTGTACATCTCTGAGGACATGGTCCATGATAGGGTTCGGGGAGATGTAGAATTAAAGTTAAGGATTTTTAGGGATGAAACTTTTATGTATTCGCTTTATCTCAGGGGGCTTAAATTCTCCTACATGTTAGATGAACTTTGTATGTGACTGTCTACATGTGCTGTCTATTTTTGTGTCATGCGGGATGTTATGTAGGTCTATTTTACCGGGTCACTTTTTCACAAGGTGTTTTTTTATTGGTACATGTATTTTTGTATGTTGCTTGCTTTTGAGTCGGGGTTTCTCTGGAAGCGACATCTCTATTCCCATGGATAGAAGTAGGGGTGTTAATTGAGTCAACCGGATCAGGTTTCGGGTTATTCAGGTTTTTCATAATAAAAAATTAACCTGCAGCCCGACCCTATTAAGGTTCGGGTTTATCGGGTTTCGGGTTTTTCGGGTTTTTCATAATAAAAAATTAACCTGCAACCCGACCCTATTAAGGTTCAGGTTTATCGGGTTTCGGGTAATTAGTCGGGTAGGGTTATTCGGGCTAGTTGGGTTACTATAAATACTGTAACACCCCGTGACCGAAGCGGAAACGTAAACGGGATGCGACAGACACCTCTGATATCAACCACATTGTTTATAAAGAAAACTGAATGTATTAATATGCTTCAAAATTACATTATCTCATCTTTCATTACCGTCTAGGTGATACACACATCATACAATACGATTCATAATTCTATCTGTTATAATATATCCTAACGTCCAGCACGCAAACCTTACACACATCAAGCACTTAGCACGTAATCAATCACTTTATCTTAGTTGTACCTGAAAAACATGTGAGAAAACGGGTCAACTACGAATAGTTGGTGAGTTTCACAATTTTGGTAAACCATGATAAATCCATATCATAATATAATATTATCTGGGGACACTGTTAACCCATAAATACATTTAATAACCTCTGGGGACACTGTTAACCCAGAAACTTCCAATAACCTCTGGGGACACTGTTAACCCAGAACACTTCCACTAACCTCTGGGGACACTGTTAACCCAGAAACTTCCAATAACCTCTGGGGACACTGTTAACCCAGAACACTGTTGTGGGACCTTACAATATTAGCAACTCAAACAATTACCATTTTAATACATTACCGTACGATTCCCGTACAATAAACATTATATAAATACATTCATTTCCATGCGTTCAGCATGTACTTAATAATTTTGATAGAAACATGCTTTCCGCCCCGGGAAAATATTTAAAACATTTCAGTAAAAAGGGGCTCATGAAACTCACCTTAGCACATGCAAGCAGGTAACAAAAATCATTATCAATTAACACGTCCAATCTGTAATATGATCCCTACGATCGTTATTATACAATTATTGTTTATATAATCTTTAACCTTATCAATCGGTACATCTGGGGACACTGTTAACCCAGTACTGTACCTGTTCCGGGGGCAATGTTAACCCAGAAATACTTCTCCGGACTCAGATTGTGATCTCGTTTAGAGTTCCATGGTCACAATTTCTATTAGTCGTTTTCTCGTTTTGCGTGCCTAGCACGAATATCCGTTTTATGTTTCAAAAATGAGTTTGGTCACACACGACCCGAAAATAGTGGTTGTCTGATAATTTAATTTAAAATGTGAAATTATAGCTCGGTTTAGACGTCCCGATTGGCCGCGGGACTCGTTTCCGTCTTTGGCGTACCGGAAACCGTTAAAATCGGTTAAAAATACCCAAATCATCCGACTTATTTTCGGATGATTCATTTTTACTTGTTTAACTCAATTATATGAAAATGGTCCATTTTTAAGGTTTTTATACACCAGTCAGCTCGCTTAAGCGAACTTCACCGGTTTACGCGTTTTAACTTTATAAGTTTGATAATCAGCACGATTAATTATCCGTTTACTCTCGGATCTTGAAATTTTGCACAAATCGCTTTTTAATAGTGGGGAATTTTATAAAAATATTTCCAGAATTAATTCTTATATTTAAAATTTATTTATCTATTTTTAAACACCATTTAAACACTAAATATGTCGTAAATACCAAACGACCTTAGAAAAATCCCAAATTTTTCCTGGATGTCCCCTGCCATCCACATAGTCCCCTGTAATTTTTCCAGAACCAAAATCTTCTTTTACATGCCCTTTTTTTCAAAACCGAGCTAGAAATCCCTAGAACTCGTTTAACCGAAAAGCCTACTTATACTTCTCCAACGGACCTCAAATTTTGTGTGTGACTTATACATGATATGAAAAGCTTATCTGAAATTTTCCAGAATTTTTCATGATATTTAACTATTTTTCACCATTTTTGGCCAAAACCGAGCATTAAATTCACCAAATATTCATCCTTTATCCAAAAATTCACATAACTCATCTTTTCATGTGTTTAACACCTCTGTAAAATTTCATGACCTAACTCTAAAGCATCAACAATCTGCCCAAATTTCCCAAAACCGAACATAACCGAATATACCTTTCGTTTTCCGCCACTACAAGCTACAAACTCATCTTTCCGCCTTATCTACCACTAAATACAGAGCCTACAAACAACATACCACAATACCAAGCAAGTTACACTCACGATCAAGCCATTTCTTTCATGGTTACGGTTATGATACTAAAACAAAGATTTAACCGTAAAAATTCGTTTTTGATTCGTTTAACTCCTTTCTTGGACCAAGATCCCTTGTATAACCCGTATACATCACTTGATCATGCAAGAATCGGTTTTTATCTTTGAAACCTCATTTTCTTGCAAACAAACTCAAGAAACGAAGATGGAAACGTATATAATTCGATCTTTACCTCGGTTTTTCTTGTTAAAAGTCTCGGTTTTTTATCAAGGAGTTGAGAGGATTTGATGAAGCTTGTGGATTGTTGATTGAAAAAAGAAGAAAAAAAGAAAAATGGAGGCCAAAGAGGCCGATCGGAATTGTTAATGGGGTGGGGTGGGACCCACAAGTTCATTCTTGGCCACAAACTTGGATTTCCGAAATCTGGATAATGTTTTGGATAATCTGGTTCAGTTCGTTTCTCGGTTAAATGTTTAATTCGGCTTAAAACGAGGCTAAGACGGTCGTTTTTGGTCTAAAAATTGAAATTTATATAAAACCGATTTAAAAACTTAAACCATGACATTTATTAACTTAAAACGTCATATTATTAGTTATTACGCATCTTTTTCGGCTTGATCGATCGTCTCTTGCTCGGTTTGGTATTAAAGGTTTCATTTAACGTACCGACGTACTATTAAATCGAAATCCTTTTTTTTGTGCTTTAATCCACTTATCCCGAAGCTTTAATACTTCGTAACATCACTAAATATCATATATCTCGTCTATAATTGAACCCTCGATTCATTCGGGTTTCAATAACTATCGATCGTTTGATCGCATATTCAATACGGTGAATTATATATTCACGTACAATCAATACGATGAACCATGTATTCTCGTATAATTACCATGGTAACTCTTGTACCCGACATTACATATGACGTAACTATCGTCTACCGGTTAGGGTATACCTGGTTTCGTCGGAATCGTTACAAGTACCATCAAGCAGTTTTGTTTATAAAATTTATAAATAAATTCTCCACAAAGTAAAGCTTGTTTCGGATTGATGGCATTAAAAATATGCCGGTTAAACGTGATCATGTTATCACGTAACTCTCGTCTATAAACAATTAAACATAGTTAACTACTGACGTTGCTGTTGCTTTAGGTGATGAGTGTTGTGTTGATTGTTGAACGATGATGAAGATTGAAAAAAATATATGGACCATTAAAAAATTACATTTAAATGATTGAAGAATATATATAGTGGAATGTACAGCTACAGTATTATTATAAGTTAAAAACTATATTAAAATTATACACAAGAATTCATAGTAGAAAGATTATGAGATTTTCTTTTTTTGGAATAGGATTGCTTAACAGAGAATTCAGCAACCAGTCGAAAACAATGTTGAATTGTCGATGAAGTGATTCTAATCTAACTGTATATTAAACAACATGATTTTTCCACATGACATCATTCTAGTACTTCCACATAGGATGTCACATAGATGTCATGTGAGTAATTTCCTATTTTATCATCTCTTCTTCTAAACACAATATGGAGCATGGACCCGTTTAGTTATAAGACATGACCCGGTTTCTCTTCAAATATAACCATCTTCATATGAAGATAACACTTTGTAAAATTTTGAAAAATAAATTATTGTTTGACAAGTCTCGAACCCAATATCTCATGTTTCAAACTAAAGATGCTTACCAACTCCACTTAAGTAGTTATTGTGTTGGTTTTCTTGACAGTTAAGTTAACATCCAATGTTGTATTCAAAGAAGCTTTTAAAGATTTATGAATTGTAAAATCTTATTTATCATTATTAATATCATATGAATCTATAACATATGTTATCATGTATATTACAAAATTTAACATTTTTATTGTTTTTAACCACCCGTGTATCACACGGGCTCTATCCTAGCGATATAATATAAAGAGATAGTTACTGTACAAGAAACTTTACCGTTTGATAAGTTATCAAGCAAAGAACTAGGCTTGGTAGTTAACTTCTACACTATGTTCCCGAGTTTCATTTAAAGAAGGAAAGGGAAGGAAAATGAAGGATGAAAAAAATATGTTATGTTCCCGAGTTTCATTTAAGAAATGAAAAGAAAGGAAAATATAAAAGAGGTGTTCCAAAATTTCATTAAAAGAAAGAAAAGGAGGTAAGGGGAGAGAAAATAATGAGTAAAATAAAAGAATTTGTATCTTCCCAATTTTAAAGGAAAATAAATTGAAGAGAATGAGGAGATGACAAAAGAAAAGATAAGAAGAGAAAACATTCTTTTCCTTGCTTTTCTTTTTATAAATGAACTCGGGAACACAATTCACAATCAATTGTATAAGCATTAATGTTATGCGGACTGCTTAAATTAACTAAATCGGGCTGTTCGGGTTAACCTGAAACCCGATTTTTTTCTAAAAGCAAACCCAAAACCCGACCTTATTAACAATTCGGGTTAACCTGAATAACCCGATTAGTACTGTTTGATCCTATTTAACCTGACCTTAATTAGCTTATTCGGGTTCGGATCAGGTTAATCGGGTTCGGATTTTTTAGACACCCCATATAGTTAGTTTTGCTAAATTTAATATCATATACACCAATAATTTTACATCACATTAACTTTATTTTAACTACAACATATTTGAATGTGACATTTACAGAAAATTACTTAAACTCTAGTTAGATACATCACTTATGAAGAGGTATGTACCCGCCTCAACACCGAGCAAGGCGGGTCAACCCACAAGATAAAGACATTATGAAGGCACAAAGCCAAAACCTATGCGCATGGCGCATACAAAACATGCTCAGGCATCATATGCCCAGGCACACATATGCTCGCGCATCACATATGCGCGCGGCGCATCAGCGCGCGGCGCATATCACATGCTCATGCATATCACATCTGCCCAGGCACACATATGCTCGCGCATCACATATGCGCGCGGCGCATCAGTGCGCGGCGCATATCACATGCTCGTGCATATCACATCTGCGCATGGAATATCTGCGCGTGAGAATAAAGAGAAGACCTCGCGCATCCTCAGGATGGGCGCATATCACACATGCACATAATCGACCTCGTCCTTATCCAAATCAGGATTAGAGCAACCTTGATTGTGCACGTTAGACAACCTTCCAGAAGGCATCTTTTTAAGGAATAAGAATATGCTGATATTGACAGCTGCCAAATGAAAGGTCGACAACTCAGCATGACACATGTGCTACCACGTGATTACAACCAACGAGAAAGCGCCAGGTGTCCCAGAGGACACGTGGCGCAGTGCGATTGGAGGAGGCCAACGAGGTTGAGCCTAATCAGGGGAAACCCTAGCACTATAAATACAGCATCAACTCCACTTTGATGAAGACATTCATACTCAATCATTGACAGTTACAGGCAGTGATATCACATTCAATCATATTGAATTACATTCACTCACAGTCAGTTACATACAATCACACAGTCTCACAACCAGAGGGTATTGAGCAATTAAGCAATACTCTTGAGATTCTCTTACACACATTATCATCTTCTCCACAATATACTGATTCTCACGCCGGAGGGTTACCCCAAAGAGGACCCCTCTGTCCCTTTCTGAGGGGTAAGTAACGGCGCTGTTCATTTTGTAGGTGGAAGAACACTGATCCAGAAGAACCATCGGTGAAATAGTATAATCACACCCGAGGAAAGTAGATCTGCTACCAGTGAGTAGATCCACGTTTCTTCATTGGCGCCATCCACTGTTACAAACGGCAATCAGATCTCATCAGATCTATAAAAAAAAAATCAATCACCATGGTTTCTGGCGTTCGTAACGTTGATCAAGCTCTGGAGGATATTGAACGTGAGGGTGTTAACGACGGACAGCAGGTTCTGAGGGTACCGCGTGATTCTACGCGTACCACCAGCAACCGTCCCTTCGTCACAACCCCTCACGGCCAGACTGAAATTCCTCCAGACGATCTCGCGTTACAAAATATGGCCGGCGCGAAACTGAAAGGACCAATGGGTCCAGAAGAGGAAACAAATGATCCGAATGAATGGCTCATAAACGAGCAGCGGCGTCTGATAGAAAAGTACAACGAAATGGTCAAACAGAAGAAGCTGGCCGACCAAACACAAAGGCAAGCGTTTGATAAGCAGACTACAAAGAGGCCGCGCGCGCCGGAAGAATGACATTCTGTTCACACTGCACACACTGAGTTCAGTGATGAAGAAGTGCATAGCATGAGGAAGACACGGGATACTCATGCAGGAGGCTCACAGCTCCGCGCGCCTGTGAACATGGCGCCTGGAGCCAGAGCAGATCTGGATCTGCACATGCCGTACAGCCCACCGGTCAGAGGGCAAGTGGACGTAACCACACCCTACAGACCAGCCATCTTGGTAAAGCACTCAAAGTTTACTGCGCGCATCGCGCAGGCTCCCATCCAGCACAAGACCAAGATGCCAAGTGGTCTGGGCAAATATGATGGCACAACGGATCCAGATGACTTTTTGCAAGGTTTCTATAACACGGGAAACCTAGAGAGCTGGACGATGCCAACATGGTGTCATATGTTTGCTCGCTGCCTCACAGGCGCAGCGCGGGTATGGTTCGAGAGCTTGCCGACTGGGCAAATTGATGGGTTCGAGGAACTATTAGAAAAGTTCCAAGCCCACTTCGTACAGCAGCGCAGGCACACGCGCGATCCTGATGACATCATGCACTGCGTACGCAGGAATGATGAAACGATTGAAGATTACATCACTCGTTTCAATCAGGAGTCCCTGGCAATCGGGGGTATAACTGAGCAGCTCCTGCGTGTGGCCTTTATACAAGGCGCGCGCAGTGATCAACTCCGCCGAGCTCTCGTAAGCAAAGATGGTATGCCCACCACTTGGGCAAAACTAATGGAAGCCTCGCGAGTCTTCGCGAGAAATGAAAAACAGATTGCCCAAGATTGGGCAAGAGAAAGAGCGCATCAGGCTGAATCACCGCGCAGCAAAGAGAAGAGGGCCAAACAGAACTCTGTATGGTCCAGGTTGCAGCCAACAAGTTTTTCTTCAGCAGAAAAGCAAGCGCAACCAAGCTCACCCCAGCCCCAAAAAGATGTTCGTAGTCGTGGGGATGGTGACAAGAGGGAGGGCGGCAGAGATCCTAGCAGACCTCTGCCAAGAATATGGACTCCACTCACTAAAACACCTTCACAGGTGTTAAGTACTGAGAATGTTCAATTCAAGCCCCCCAAGCAACTACACTACAAGGGACCGCAAAACAGTGGCAAATATTGTGAATTTCACAGGTCCCCGGGCCACAACACCGACGCATGCCATCATTTAAAGGATGCGATCGAGAAGGATGTAAAATCAGGCAGGCTGGCTCACTTGGTGAAAAACCAAAGAATAGAAGATGAGCAACCGGAAGGAGCCTCTGCCAGCAAGAAATACAAAAGAATCTGTGTGGCTGAGGGGGGACGACAAGGGCAGACGTCAAAAAAGAGAAGCGCGCAAATCCACGGAGATTGGCGCGAGCAACAAGTCATCTTCCCAAGAATCAGGGGAGGCCCTTCAATAAGCAGTCCTCTCGTCATCACCACACACATTGCTCATTACGAAGTGTCAAAGGTCCTGGTGGACACTAGAAGCGAATCTGACATTATGTATGAGCAATGTTTCAGAAAGTTAGACCCGGCAGACCAAGCGCGGCTCGAAATTGTGAACGCACCAATCTGTGGTGTCTCAAATGAAATCATCCATCCCCTAGGCCAGATTCAGTTTGAACTAACTATGGGGGATGATGAGCACAAGCGAGCCGAAGTGGTCAACTTCTTGGTCTTGCCCACCACGTCATGCCACAATATGATCCTGGGTAGGGGAACGATTGCCCAATTTAATGCTGTACCGTCGCCAGCGCACGGCGCATTGGGGTTCCCTACACCAACAGGCGTAACATTTGTTTACCGCGATCATTTGTGCGCAGTGACAAGCACGCCGCGGGAAGGGAGAATGAAACTTCCAATGGCGGACAATGCGCCAGAGAAGTGGATTTTAAACCCAAAATTCCCAGAGCAAACGGTCACAATTGGCGCTACCATTTCAGACGAAACGAGATTGAGAATGAAAAAGTTGCTCACAAAATACACGTCGGTTTTCGCGTGGCAACACTCCGATATGACGGGGGTCCCGCGAGACTTGGCGCAACATTCTCTTAACACGTTCAAATCGGTGGAGCCAATTGCTCAGAAAAAGAGAATCATGGGGGATGAAAAGGCGAAGGCCATGAATGAGCAAGTGGAGGACCTGTTGCGCGCAAACATCATCCGCCCGATCCGATACCAGACGTGGGTAGCCAATCCTGTGATGGTAAAGAAAAGCAACGGGTCATGGAGGATGTGTATTGACTTCAAGGACCTCAACAAAGCATGTCCGAAAGACTGTTACCCCCTCCCAAACATCGACGCAAAGGTGGACTCCGTGGCGCCATTCAAGCTCAAATGTTTCCTGGATGCCTACAAAGGCTATCACCAGATTCAAATGGCACCACAGGACGAAGACAAGACTGCCTTCAGAACCGACAAGGGTGTTTTTTGTTACACAAAAATGCCCTTTGGTTTAAAGAATGCGGGCGCAACCTATCAGAGGCTTATGGATTCGGTTTTCAGTGAACAAATCGGAAGAAATCTAGAAGTCTACGTTGATGATTTGGTGATCAAGAGCAGGGAGGAGAGACAAATGCTCAAAGACATCGAGGAAACTCTTCAGCGCCTAACGGAAGTTAACATGAAGCTCAACCCGAGCAAATGTACTTTTGGCGCGGAAGAGGGGAAATTTCTTGGTGTAATGGTTACTAAGGATGGTTTCAAGGTGAACCCTGAAAAGGTGGAAGCCATCCTTGACATGCCTTCACCATCCACCATGAAAGAGGTTCAGAAGCTGAATGGTAGATTGGTGTCAATCAACAGGTTCCTAGCGAACCACGCCAGCAAATCTACTCCATTCGTTAACACTTTGAGGAACTGCTTGAAGAAGAGCCAATTCAAGTGGACGCCTGAGGCTGAGCAAGCTTTCAGTGAGATAAAAGAATGTCTCATAAAGCTCCCCGCGCTCACAGCTCCACTTCCTGGCGAAACCCTTACATTGTACTTGTCAGCTGGAGACCGCGCCATCGGCGCAGTATTATTGGTGGATCGCAAGGGGATCCAAACGCCAATATACTATGTGAGTCGGGTGCTAACAGACCCTGAGACGCGCTATTTCATCATGGAAAATTTAGTTTTGTCACTAACACACGCGTCGCGCAAGCTTCACAGATACTTCAATGGTCATCCGATTGAAGTTCTGACAGGTTACAACATCCAGCAAGTCTTGCGACGCCCCGCGCTCTCCGGAAGGCTGACAAAGTGGGCGCTGGAATTGGGTGAACACACGATCACTTATAAGCCCCGTCCAGCAATAAAGGGTCAAATTTTGGCGGATTTCATCACGGAAATCCCAGAGGGAAAGATTGAAGAAGCTCAGCGCGAGGTAGACCCTCCGCGAGCAAATGATGAAGAAGATGTTTGGAGGCTATTCACTGATGGAGCCTCCAACAGCGAAGGGTCCGGCGCAGGCCTCAAACTGGTGGACCCTGATAATCATGAATATACTTATGCTATTAGGTTGGACTTCAAAAGTACCAACAATGAGGCTGAGTATGAAGCCCTGCTGGCTGGTCTGCGCATTGCGCGCAAGTTTGGAGTTAAAAGGCTAGAGGCACATGTTGATTCTTACTTGGTAGCTGCGCAGGTCAATGGCCTTTATGATGCCAAGGAGAACACCATGCCTCTATATCTAGAGCAGGCAAAAAAGATCGTTGAGCAGTTTGACTTCTTCAAAATCATACACATCTCGCGCAGCGAAAACAAGTCCGCTGACGCGTTGAGTAAGATGGCATTAACTAATTTGATCATTTTGCCAAAGATGTCAGGGTGGAAGTGATGAGTAACCCGTCAGTGCAAACGCAATCGGTCCTTGTAATTCATACATCCCCTTCATCCTGGATTACTCCAATAATGGAATTCCTGAAGGAGGGGACGTTACCGGACGATCGCGCACAGGCGAGAAAGATAAGACACAAGGCGCAGAACTATGAACTACTTGATGGTACATTATATCGACGCTCTTATCTTGGACCGCTCATGAAATGCCTGGATGCTGAAGAAGCAAGCTATGTGATTAGGGAGATTCACGAAGGAATCTGCGGCATACACGCTGGCCCGCGCATGGTGGTTGCCAAGGCAATGAGCTCGGGCTACTATTGGCCGGGCATGTACTTGGATGCGCTAAAAGAAATACAAAAATGCAAGGCATGTCAGAGCTACGCGCCAAACACCATGCGGCCAAAGAACAACTTGATTCCGGTGACCTCTGCATGGCCTTTCCACAAATGGGCCATTGATATTGTGGGGCCCCAGCCGCAAGCGCAAGGGCGAGTGAAATTTTTGGTAGTGGCGATAGACTATTTCACAAAATGGGTTGAGGCCAAGCCACTAGCAAAAATCACAGCTGAGGCGATGAAGCAATTTATCTGGAGCCACATCATTTGCCGTTTTGGCCTTCCTATGGAAATTGTGAGCGACAATGGCAAACAATTCACTGACAGGAAGATATCGAGCTGGCTCAAAGAATTGCACATCAACCAAATCTTCACTTCGGTCTACCACCCTCAGGGGAATGGCCAAGTGGAGCGCGCGAATCAAAGTTTGCTAAATGGGCTGAAGAAAAGGTTGGAGGGAGAATCCCATTCTTGGGTCGAAGAGTTACCTAATGTCCTGTGGGCGCACAGGACATTAAGCAAAACTAGCAATGGCGAATCCCATTCAGCCTAACCTATGGGACAGAGGCTCTGATCCCAGCAGAAATTGGATGCCCATTCCATAGGGTACTCATGATGAGCAAAACTGATAACGAGCGCGAAAGAAGATTGGACCTTAACTTGCTTGAAGGGCGCAGAGAAGCGGCTATCATCAATGAAGCCAGATACAAGAAAAAGCTGGAAAATATTATAATCAGCGCGTTAAAGAGTGCCACTTCAAGAAAAATGATTTTGTCCTTCGAAACAATGAAGCTAGTCGCGCAATACCCCCAGGAAAAATGTCCCCCAATTGGGAGGGACCTTATCAAATTTCAGAAGATTTGGGGAAAGGCGCGTACACTTTAAAAGATTTGAATGGAAAAAAGATACCGCGCGCGTGGAACGCGGCACAACTTAGAAAATGCTTCATGTAAAAGTTCAAATATGTAATCAAGGCTTTTAAGCCATCATGAATGATGATTCGCGCTATCTTTCAATATTTGTCGCGCTATCTTTCAATATTTGTTCTATTACTTTTGCATACATGTTTCACACTTCCTTTATTAATTTGGAGCAATATGACAACACTATATTGACTTCAAAATGAAATAAAGCGAAGTAAAACATACATGCGCGAGCCTTAGCTCAAACGCGTTAACGAGTCTTAACTCTAAAACGTCAGGGCCTTAGCCAAACCTACGAGCCTTAGCTCAAACACGTTAATGAGTCTTAACTCTAAAAACGTCAGGGCCTTAGCCCAAAACAAAGAGCCTTAGCTCAAAACACTCACAAACATCCATCTTACATCTCGCGCAGCCTGATCATAAAAATCCTTAAACACAACTAAGGCAAAGTACATGCCATATCATAGTTGTTAAGGTCTCAGGTCGAGGTCG
>NW_027503902.1:0-33474 GCF_021521415.1 Bidens hawaiensis
AACGAACCAAAAACGAATTTTTACGGTTAAATCTTTGTTTTTATTTCATAACCGAAACCATGAAAGAAATGGCTTGATTGTGGGTGTAACTTGCTTGGTGTGGTGTTATTGTGCTTGTAGGTGTTGTATCTAGTTGATAGCAAAGGCTAGAAAGCGAGATCCTTGCGATTTGAAGCTAGAAACACAAGGTAGTTCGGTTTTTGTGTGATGATTTAGTTTTGGACAGATTGTGACTCGTTTAGAGTTAGGTCATGAAATTTTACAGAGGTGTTAGATATTTGAAAATATGAGTTCTGTGAATTATTGGTAATTTTTTTGGACAAAGGATGAATATTTGGTGAATTTAATGCTCGGTTTTGGCCAAAAATAGTGAAAAATAGTTAAATATCATGAAAAATTCTGGAAAATTTCAGATAAGCTTTTTATAATATGTATAAGTCACACACAAAATTTGAGGTCAGTTGGAGAACACTAAGTAGGCTTTTCGGTTAAACGAGTTCTAGGGTTTTCTAGCTCGGTTTTTAGAGAAAATGGGATCTAAAATGAGATTTTGGTTCTGGAAAAATTACAGGGGACTATGTGGATGGCAGGGGTCATCCAGGAAAAATTTGGGATTTTTCTAAGATCGTTTGGTATTTACGACATATTTAGTGTTTAAATGGTGTTTAAAAATAGATAAATAAATTTTAAATATAAAAATTAATTCTGGAACTATTTTTATTAAAATCCCCACTGTCAAAAGTGATTTGTGCAAAATTTCAAGATCCGAGATTAAACGGATATTTATTTGTGCTAAAAAGAAGATAAAAAACAAACTTTTAAAAGCTTAAAACGCGTAAAACCGTTAAAGTTCGCATAAGCGAGCTGACTGGTGTATAAAAAAACCCTAAAAATGGACTATTTTCATATAACGAAGTTAAACAAGTAAAAATAAATCATCCGAAAGTAATTCGGATGATTTGAGTAATTTTAACCGATTTGACAGTTTCCCCGGTACGCCAAAGACGGAAACGGTCTCACACGCCAATCGGGGCGTCTAAAAAACCGGGCTCTAAATTCACAACTTTAATTAAATTATCAGTCAACAACTATTTTCGGGTCGGGTGTGACCAAAACTCATTTTTTGAAAACGTAAAAACGGATAATTGTGCTAGGCACGCAAAACGGGAAAAACGACTAATGGTAATTTTGACTAATGAACTCTAAACGATATCACAATCTGAGTCCGTAGAAGTGTTTCTGGGATAACATTTTCCCCAGGAACGGTTACAGTACTGGGATAACAGTGTCCCCCAGATGTATCGGTTAACACGGTTAAGTTATATTAATAGTGATTGTATAGTAACGAATTTATGGATCGTATTACAGATCCGGATTAATAGCTCACATACTGTGTTACTGCTTGCGATAAGGTGAGTTTCACACGAGCCCTTTTTCTGAATTGTGTTTTTAAATATTTCCCGGGGCGGAAAGCATGTTATTATTGAAATGTTTAAGTACATACTGAACACATGGAATTGCGTGTATTTATAAATATTTGATTGTACGGGAATCATAAGGAATGGGTACAGTACTGGGTTAACAGTGTCCCCAGAGGTCCCTAGAGGTGTTTCTTCGGGTTAACATTTGCCCCCGAATGAGTACTGTACTGGGTTAAACAGTGTCCCCAGAGGTCCCTAGAAGTGTTCTTCTGGGTTAACTTTTGCCCCCGGAATGGGTACTGTACTGGGTTAACAGTGTCCCCAGATGTCCGTAAAAGTATAATTACATCGCTAATATATGATTATTATAATGATTTGTCACAGTTGTTTAAATTAGTGAAACTCACCAACTATTCGTAGTTGACCCGTTTTCTTTACATGCTTTCTAGGTACTCCCAACTGGAATAAGTGCTACATGCTTGATGATGCGTGCTTTTTGTGGAAGCTTAGTGATCATTTTGTATTAAATATGTTAATGTACTGTTGGTAAAACCTATGTGTTAACGCCTAGACGGGAACTAAACTTGGAACAATGTAATATGATGTAAATTAATGTAGTGGTGTTTTCTTTATAAGCAATGCAGTTGATATCAGATGTGTCTGTTGCATCCCGTTTACGTTTCCGCTGCGGTTACGGGGTGTTACAAATCTAGAGTACAGTTCTAAATCATTCTTTATCACCAGACGACCGGGATATGGCGGTTTTGGCTTTTAGGGACGTGCACCGGTTCCTGCTCAACCCGCTTCTCCTTCTCAACTGACGCACCGCCTGAATGTTAGGTACTTGCGGGGCCTCGCCTCTGGTTCACCTTGTCAGGCGGTGTCTTTAACTCAAGCTCCTCATCAACTTCCTCCTCCTCACCAGGTGTAATGCTAACGATACCTCTCCCACTACGGGTAGTCACTGCCTTGGCATGAGCATTTGGAAATGGTTTAGAATAGGTAGGACCGGGATTAGGGACGGTGTCGCTTGGAAGACTCCCCCCGGGGGTCGTTGATCAATATTTGCAGACAACTCACCAAACTTGGCCTCGAGATTCTGAAATGTGACATGTTGTCCATTCATAAATGTCTCATGCTCCAAAAGAGTCGATTTAGTGTTGGCATCATTTTGTAAGAGCCGATTTAACAATTGAGATTGGTTAGACAATATCTCCTCGATCTTGGAAGTAATATTGGCACATGAGAAGATTCGAGGTTGGTTCTTGGAACAGATTCTGGCGTTGCTGATAACCCGGAATTACTTGCCCCCCAATTAGAGTTAGAATTATTGTTACAACCACCCTGAATTGAATGAACGGTTTTGATTAGCAAGAAAATATTACCTCCTCCTGAGAATCAACGGGACAATCGTTGTCTCGTGATTTCCGTGACAAATATCATACCTACGAGCTTGCAGCTTAATCTCTCTGAACTCCCACTTCAGTGCCTCCACATCTGCCGACACTCGCTTATTCTGATCAACATGATGCACTCCACGCGATGCTGAGATGGCTGCGGCCTTGGCAACCGATACTGACCTTCTACTCGGTGTATGCCGATCCCCTAATGCTATGCTCTCGAACATTTCTTCAGCCTCCTTTATGGTGATTTTATCAAGCATGGTATTAAACCGTTGTTGGGTTTCGAAAGTAAGACCATTATAAAATTTTTTCAACCACAGCCCAATTGTTTAGGCCATGCTGAGGACAACGGCTTATAAGAGTTTGGAAACGATCCCACGTGGAATAATAGGACTAATCAGGGGTCCAAATGAAATGAACGATTTTTCTCTCGCGTAGACGTCCGGCCTTCAATGGTGGAAAATACTTCCTAAGGAACTTGGATTGCAAGTCGGCCCATGTGACGATTAAGGCGATTGGAAGAGATTCAAATCATGAAGTAGCACGACCAGAAAGTGAGAATGGAAATAATTTAAGATGAATGACGTTAGACGAGATATTACTAATATTAAATGTTTCGCAGATCAGCATAAATTAGGACATGTTTCCTGAGCATCTTCATCATCCAAGCCATGGAAATGAGCAGAATTGGTGATAGAATTCATGACGTGAGAGGTAATTTGCAAGTTTTGGTTATTAGTCGCAGTAGGTGTAAGGTCCCCGATCCCCGGTGCCATACATTTCGTGACGGATTTAATCATAAACACAGTTCTATAAATAAGAGTTAATTAAAACTTTTCTTAAAACGTTCAGACTTGTATTTAAAACATAGCTTAAAACGTCATATTTAAAACATCATTTCTTCCATCTTTAGATGCCAACCATTCAATCCATGCCATGTGCTATCCTCATGCTATCTCCTTAAGAATAATTACCAGCGTGCATACTAAAAAGTCAGCTACGTTGAGTGAGTTCTAGATAACCAGGCAACTTGCCATACAACCATTCGATGCATTTATATATATACGTGTCCGAAGGCACATTGTCGTCCATTAATCCTGCTCAACTTACCGCTAACCCCTTTACTGCCCCTACATCTTAGCTACTTAATTACGGAAGAACATCGAGGCTTGCCCTCCCACGTACTTACGTTATGCCACTTATTTAACGAAGGCACATAGTGGCTTACCCTCCCACGTACTATCGTTGTGCCACTTAATAACGAAGGCACGTATAGGCTTACCCTACCATGAACTATCGTCATGCCACTTGCACCCTTACCGGCTCCTTACCACACTCTAACTCGACTTGTCTATAACACACTTCCTATCGTTACATCTTTTACATAATAAGCAAGTCACATCATAACATTCATACACGCTACTAATCACCTGGACATCATTCTCCTTGGCAATACGTGCAATATCTGAAGATCGTTCACACACCGACAAATATTACTTTCCCCGTCGATACGTGCAATATTCGAAGATCGTTCACGCACCAACATGCATCCATTAATAGCATTCATATACTATCACATCAATAATTAAAGCATACACTTACCACATAAGGTAAGTGTATTCGCACTCAAATTGAGTATGCACACAGCCCCGAAAACATAACAAGGAAGTGGGGCTAGAAACTCACCTGAGTCCTGTTACGTTCATCATTAATGGTTATTCCTTTCTTTAGTAGTGCGCGACTTACTGTTTAATAAACACATTATTAAATACAGCTCTATCTATTCTTAACTGCCCACTAATTAGTCTTAAGCGTCTAAGCTGGTTTTACTTCATTGATTCGTTAACCGGTTAGTTAATCGTTACTCATTAACCTTTAAAGGTATTTTTTATAAATTAATAAAGTCCACGGGCTTCTATTAAATAAATCATTTATTTTCTAAGTCCAGGGACCTTTCTGTCATTTTATCAAACTCTTATTCGTCATTTCTTAACGAATATGTTCTCTCATAACGAATGGACTCCTTCGTTATTTCTTAACAAGTGTGTTCTCTTATAACGAATGGAGTAATTCGTTATTTCTTAACTAATGGACATTTATAACGAATGAACTATTATAACGAATGAACCTTCAAAGCGAAACGGTCTTTCATAACGAACTGCCCAGCGAATGAGCCTAACGAATGAGGGCTCATTTGTTAGCTCCTCGTAACGAATCGCTTAATGAATGAAGCTCATTCGCTATTCTTCCCTTAACGAATGGGCATTGCGAATGGCATAACGAATGAAGCTCATTCGTTATTCTTCCGTAACAAATGGCATAACGAATTCGTTACACGTGTCTAGGGTTAGGTCAGAAAATATTCTCTGGCATTCCTGACATTCCCCGCTTTTCCAGCGCCGCCTTTTCGGCGCCATCATCACCGAAAAACCAAGATCTCGTCAAAAAAGCGAGATCTCACCCATTTTCCCACCGTTTTCACCGTTTTTCGTCCTGTTCGATCCGGATCCAAGCTAGGGTGGCCCCTAAGCTCGTCTTTTGATCAGTATATACCTGATTCCATCTGGAGCTCGTGACTTTAACGGTTGAGGGTGTCAGCTCGTCGTTTCGCGACCAGATCTAACGTGTTCGGATTCATATAAGATCATAAAATCATTACCTCGGATCGATGCTCGGTTTCTTCTTGGGTTCGGCTAGAGAAAAAGAGAAATATGAGAGAGAGCTTAAGTGTGTGTTTTTTATGGTGTATGAAATGGGTGGAATGGATGGATTATGGGGTAATTATTGTATATATATGATGGGTCATGGGCTTGAGCCCATGGTCTTTCTTCCTTCCTTATTAACCCAATTCCATTACCCATATTTATTTTACTCAATACAAGCCTGACTCATAATAATTAATATTATTATTTTATTAACCAAAACCGAAAACGAAAACGGGAATCGAATTATCATTATTAATCTACTAAATCAATTTATTCTTCTGAGGGAAATAATATATTAAATATTATTATTATTAATCTACTTAATCAATTTATAAAATATTAAATAATTTATTCTTCCGAGGTAAATAATCTACTAAATCACGTGCTTCAGTTCACCATTTAAATTACAGACCAACATCAAGTATTTTATTTGTTGTTGTAGTCCAAAAAGCCCACTCATGTTAATAGCCTATTCTAATAAACAAAAGATGAACAATTATTTATATCATATAAAATTTTCTTTTCTTTTCTTTTCGGTTTTCTCTTTCATATTCTCACGGCACATTTTCTTTTCTTTCTTTTTTCTTATTTTATATTTATACTTATTATTTCATTTTACCACATAAACCGACCTGCTTCCACTTATACTTATTATTTCATTTTAACACATATACCAACCCGCTATCACTTTAGAACTAAATCAATGCTTTTATTACATTACTAGTATTCAGTATGTAACAACTTGGATTTTAATTAATAGTTATTAATCATAACCCGACCCGCTTTCATATTCGAGAATTTTTATCAAGAAAATATTGTGTTATTCGAATATTTATTATTTTAATATTATTTGGTTAATTAATTAATTTATTTAATATATATCAAAACAACTTTGAAAAATATACAAAATTAACCCTAAACAACAGTTTTGGCCTTATAAGATTCCATCTCAATAGTTCAGGGAACAAACTGCAAGATCTGCTTTAACCTAAACCCACGTACCCGTATATCCAGCCCCGTTAACCCGATTACGTTCCTTGAACCACAATTCTCATTCTAATAGAGGAATTGATCTAGGCAGATCATACTTAGGCCTATTGCGAGCTCCTAACACAAGGAATTAGGAAACAACATCATATATTATACGAATTAATATATTAACTAAACCGTCCTAACCCGTTTATGAACATACTATTGAACGATCATTAAAATTCAATTAAACCCTACTGTATCATCCTTACTCTGGCGCCGTCCAACCCCTATAATCAATTATGATAACTTGGCTGTTTGTTTGGTATTCGTGACCCATTCGTGTGCCGGCTGTTCATCTGGTGTTATCATCTTTTAAACATCATTTAAGGTAATTGATGATATGTATCATACTCGCGTCAATCATCTCTTTAATAGCCCTAACCATAATTGATCAATTATAATCGGGATAATATGATTATGATTCTAGGGTTCCTAACGAAATTGGGATTTTTGGTAGTCTATTTAAACGTTTGTTTTCATATTATGTTTAAATTACCAACCAGCCCAGTTGGCTGGTGCAGTGTGTTTAAAACCCAGGAACGGATGGGGACGCAGGTTATACCTCACAGCCCGTTTTTGTTGGGTTTTTATGTCAAATCAATTTTTATTTCATATAAATCATTTTATTAATATAGTTAACCTAATTAAATTATATCATAAATATAATTAAATGACTAGTATTTTTATAATACCGTCATAATAACCGAACACTTTCCCGAATCGTGTTTAAACCGTATATGTATACACACACACATGCCTTAATCAATTCATTCTCATCCATTCCATACACCACCCAAAACACACACTTAAACTCTCTCTTATATTTCTCTTCTTTCGAGCCAAAATACCAAGAAGAACCGATCCCTACCAGAGGTAATGATAGTATGATATTGCAGAGATCCAAACCCGTTAGATCTAGTCGCGAAACGTCGAGCCAACACCTTAAACCATTAAAGTCATGAGATCCGGATAGAATCTGGTGTAAACCGATCAAAAGTTGAGCTTAGGGATCACCCTAGCTCAGATCTGGATCGAACATGATAAAAAACGGTGAAAATGGTGGTGAAACAAGCGAGATAGCGCTTTTCTGGCGAGATCCTGGTCGGGAAAAGCCCGCGTCGACCTTTTATCTAATAAATGCATCCCTTCCAGAATTCGGGGTTTGTTGCACGTATTAGCTCTAGAATTACTACGGTTATCCGAGTAGCAAGATACCATCAAACAAAAAATAACTGATTTAATGAGACATTCGCAGTTTCACAGTCTGAATTTGTTCATACTTACACATGCATGACCCACTGCTTGTTCAGGACGGCACTCGCTAATTCGGTTAACCTTGTCCATGGTGGTTATCCATTGGAGCGTAGCGATTGCGTCTCCTAAGCTAGTCAGCTTCGGCGGATCACAACCTTTATATATATATATAAATACATATATATATATATGTATATATATATCTATATATAATATTTGTTAAAATTGTTAAAGTTAATAAAGGGTTTTAAGTTAACATATATATATATATATATATATATATATATAAAATAGTTAGTGTAAATTAACAAAAAAAATATAATTATAAGTGTAAGTATTTATAAAAGATTTTATTTTCTACAAATATGATCATTTATTATCAATTACTTATTATTTACAATACTAATATAAAAGATATATTTATTATTAATAAATACACACACACACAAATATATATATATATATTAAATGCATTTTTAATTTTAAGAAAAACAAATCTCTTTATATAATTTATCCAATTTTATAAATATTAATTTAAGTATTTTAATAATTAAAATACACAATTAAATTAATAATAAATCTTTGTAATATTTAACCTTTGTAAGAACACCCGATTATATTCTAAAAATCGCGAACCTCTATCTAGTTTTGTTTCGTTGTTGAATTCTTATTTAATTTCCGTAATTACTATTACTCAGAGAATTCGTTTGTTGAAATACCTTGTCGAGCGTGGGTTATCACTCTCTCGTCATATTCATTCCCGCTTTGCTTATTTGATCAGATGAGTATTTCACTATCCACTTTTTACTCATATTATACTGTTTTGGAGATATATGCGTTCGTAGATATTTTACTATTATTTAATACTCAAACTTGCAACTATTAGTCTTGTGTGTTTAACAGTTTATACCTAACGCGTTATATGCTTATATGCTTTACTTGAATACATGTCGGAAAGGTATAACATATTGTTAGTCTAGTATGATCACACGCCCGTCGTGTTAGCCATTGTGCAGCTTATCTGACATCGAGCTTACCGACAACATACTTACTTGCTTATAGATTAAATTGCTTATCTCACTTGACACAGTTTGTTCTATTATCTATTATTATATAATCATGAAAATCTGGTGTTTTACTCACTCAACCTAGTGTTGACAAAATTATTGTATTTTTAACGTATATGCAGGCTATCATGTGATGGGATGTTCGAGCTGGTTTTGAAGAAAAACTTAGAATTGCATGCTAGAGAGAATAAAAAAGATTATGGACGTAAAAATGTATCGATTATATATGAACATATTAACTTTTTATTTAGTCATTTTAGCTCGTTGTCTCTTAAAATCTTTAAAATTCAAATATGAGCCAGTTTGGGGAATTATTTAATAAAAACAACCCTAAGGTTACTCAAAAGTATAGGAAATACTTATATAAATCATGTATATTTTAAACCATATCTTATACACACACACACACACACATACACACATATATATGGTTTTTAACTGAGGTTCGGAACACGATTAGTTAATGAGTGGGTTTCATAAAAATATTGATTTACTATTATATATATAATATTAATAATAACATTTAAATGATTAATATGTAATATAAAGTTTTGTAAAAAAATAATAATTATTAAAAAATACCCAAAACGGGCTGGGGGTAGCTCGAATCCGCGCCCCCAGCCAAAGCAAAGCTTTAACACACACAACATAACCAACTTCACTATGCAGGTCAGTTGGTTATAACACTAAAACAAAACATAATAAACAGAAGCAGATTCAAACCAATTTGTATATGAACCTTAACAATCAAATCGCCTAATCCGTTACGAGTTTAATTAATTATTGTTAGGGTTATTGAGCAGCAATCAAAACGAATCTAATCATATAAGAAATTACCTGATACGGTGATTATACGAGGTTTAATTAACCCAATGAACAACCGGCCAAAAAATAGTAAGGACAAGTATAATCTAATGATTATAATTCAATTGAATATAGGGCTTCAACAGACGCTGGTTCAAGGATGTTGCACATGGGTTTAATTGGTGTAAAACGATCTCTAAAACATAAATTATGAATTCGTTAAAGATGGTTTAAGTTATATATGATAAACAAAAGCAAATCGGTCTTCTTTCCTAATTACTCTGATGGTGAAGCCGGATATAGAATGAATAATCTTAAACAAGATTCAATTCCAAGTTTACTAGTAAGACCGTAGTCCCGACAGCACTACTTTAATGTCGGATTTACTCATAAATGCAGTTCTACAAATCAGAGTTAATTAAAACATTTCGCGGAAACGTTAACTTAATCATTTGTTACAAACATTCAGATTATCTTTAAAACATAACATAAAACATCATATTTAAAACATCATTTCTTCCATCTTCAGATGTCAGCCGTTCAATCCATGCCATGTGTCATCATCATGATAGCTCATTAAAAATATTTATCTTCGTGCATACTGGTCAGCTACGCTGAGTGAGTTCTAGTTAAACATACAATACATTCTCATACTTTCACGTATACGTATCCGAAGATACATATTCATACTTAAACCGAACTTCATTCCTGAAACTTGATAATTATCCGTAATAGGACCATTGCATGATATCTATTAGAAGAACAATTACTATGATTCATAGAAGTAACAACCTGTATCATCCATAGAAGGATCTATATAAACTATCCATAAAAGGATCCTTAGATATTGTCCATAGAAGGATCTTTAAACGTTACCTATAGACGGGAACCTATATACTTTCCATAAAAGGACCACTATACTTTATCCATAGAAGGAACTCTATACCTGATCCATAGAAGGAACCATATACATTGTCCATAGAAGGTACTCCATATAAGGAAAGCGTACTCAATTATGTAATATCCGTATAAAGAACGCTAATAAGCACAGCCCTTATTTACGCTATCACATATCGAGTCTAGGTCCCATAGTAGTTTATAGGGATTTGCCACCCTAACTTACTATGCCGGACGTACATCTCACATACCATTCATGTACCTGCTTACACAAACCTCACATATACGATAATTACATTTTAGCATATGAACGCTCTAGGCGTTCTTCACATCATTCATCTAACACCCATACTCCCTGACAATACGTGCAATATCCGAAGATCGTTCGCGCACCGACAAGCATTGATTCATAACATTCATACATTCTATCACATAATTCATCATAGCATACACTTACCATTTAAGGTAAGTGTATTAACGTTCACATTAAGTATGCATACAACCTCGAAAACATAACCAAGGAAGTGGGGCTAGATACTCACCTGTCTTCGGTTTCTTTCTGAGTTAATAGTGATTCCTTTCTTCAATTGAGCATGTCTATCTTTAAATCAATTACACGTATCAATTTCCTAATCCTATACTCTTTCTTTATGTTTCACCAGAAATGGTTAAGTCTGGTCTATTCTAATAGCATCGTATTTGAATATCTTGTATTCGAATGGTATTAGAATACATTTGTGTTAGCATAAATTTGTATTCTAATGGCATGTGATTAGAATACATTTGTATTCTAATGGCATGTGATTAGTGTTGGATTTTAACAAGATTATCAAAGTCCATATAACCCATTATATGTAAAAACGCAGCGGATTAAAGTTTTAAATCTTGTTAGTTTATTCATGTTGAAACCGATTTTAACATAAAACCCAAACCCGGATCCAAAAATGGACATACATGCTATCAAAATTCAAAACTAAGAACTTGCAAATTAGTATTTCTACCATAGAATGCTTATTATTATTATTATTATTATTATTATTATTACTTTTTAAAACTAAGGAAGATAAAGGTAGATGATGCTCTTTGAATGGAAGCCTTCAAAAACGAATGCCTCTAGCTTGCATACCCTTTAAGCCACCAACCAACATCTTGTAGCTAGGATTTTGACTTTATTTTAACCTCTCTTCTTGGTCCTCTTTTGGCCGAAATCAAGAGAAAAAGGAACGAGTTCTCACAAAGATGAAAGCTTGAAGAGAGAGTTAAGTGAGAAAGAAGAGTTATTAGCTTTTATGGATGTAATAACCAAGACAAAAGCATGTGTTTTGATTGGTGAGGCCTAAAGTGGCCAGCTACATGTGGGTCCCACCATAGGTTTTGAATTTCAAATTTGTTAAAATATCACATGCATCTTGTACTTGTTACATACAACATAATATACATGTTATAAAGTTGATGCAACATGTACATGTATAACTAATTTAAATGTTACTTAACCAAATAAATAACATTAAAATTAATCTCTGTAGAATAAATTATCTATATAATTTATTATAATTTCAAGTGCAATTGCTTAGGAAACCAATTTCCAAAATCAAGTGTTGATATTTATTTACTATGATCACATCATTTAAACAAATATCTATAGTGTTGGTCTAGCTTGTTAATGGGTATGACACGACTTGGATCATAACGCACTAGCCAACATCAATATTGTATGTGACTTGGGCAGACCGAGTCCTACAATCTTCCACTTGCACAAGATACATAGAAGATTGATGCAAATAGTGAATACTGCCTAACTACGGTTCAATACCCCTAATACGTACAACGAAGTGCCAATCAATAACTTAATCTCCTTCAAGTCCCTTACTTGATATGATTTAGGTAAATCAATCATTTATCCCTTTGTCACGGATGTCATGTCAAATCTAGAGGCACAGAGTGATAATTCTCTGTTGATTTAACTTAGCAGGCCTTAGATATCTCACTCTCAATGAATAAGAGGGACAAATCCCTTTTTGACTACATACGTCTCTCACAATCACCTTGTACTACACCTGAGCCTAGTCTTATGTACTGTCATGTTTCAGAACAACGAAGAACTAAATCAAAGTATAATATTTGGTGAAAAATCAAGACCCAATATGTGTCTCAGGTCAGGGGACACTATGATATTCAACTTTTACTCAAATTTTACTTATGATCAATTACAAAGATTCCATGTAGTAATATTTGAGAGCAGGTCAATCCAATATTTGTATCCCACAAATATCTATGAACCTTGGTAGCAATCCTTTCTTTATATTCAAACCTTTTGAATATCCACCAATCCAAGTTCATAATAGTCTTACTTTCATACTTGTTCCCACAAATATGATCGACTACGGACATTTAGAATAATTAATTTATTCACGGATATATACATGCTAAAATGGAACATAACTCAAAATGCCATAATGATAATCCGTAATCATGTTAATGAGTAAAGCTACAATTGTTCCGATATCTAAATACAAAATTAGATCAAATCCAATCACTAGAATAACAAAGTTCTAAGGCACAAGTGTGACCTTCATGCTTTGGCCTTTCAAGGAGCTTCGTGAGTGGATCAGCAATGTTTTGATCAGTGTGAACTTTGCAAATACATATTTTTCCCTTCTCAACTTCATCCCTTATGTAGTTGAACCTCTGCTCAATGTGCCTCGTCTTTTGATGTGCATGAGGTTCTTTGATTTGAGCAATCACACCCTCGTTATTACAAAAGATCTCTAGAGGGTCTTGAATGGTACGGACCACCCCTTCTTTATACATGCAGCTTCTTGTGCTGCCAATGAGGCGAAAATGTATTCAGATTCTTTGGTGGACAACGCTACCACATCTTGTTTTGAGCTATTCCAAGAGACTAGGCCCCATTCATAACGAAAACATATCCCGATTGTGATCGAGAATCATATCGATGGGTTTGGAAACCAGCATCCATGTAACCTTTTACAACGAGCTCTTCCTCACCAGATCCGTATAATAGAAACATATCTTTAGTCCGTCTAAAGTATTTCAAAATAGTCTTAACTGCCATCCAATGACTATCTTCAGGATTCTGCTGGTATATACTTTTCATGCCCAAAGTGCATGACACGTCCGGTCTAGTGTATATCATTGCATACATGATGGATCCTATAGCTGACGCATATGGGATTCCTTTCATCCTTTCTTACTCATCCTTTGAGCTTGGACATTGAGACGTACTAAATATGGTTCCTCTTTGAATAGGTACTAGACCTTTCTTAGAGTTTTCCATCTTGAACCTTTTCAAGATTTTATCAATGTATGCACTTTGGTTCAAACCTATTAACCGCCTTGATCTATCTCTATAGATCTTTATTCCCAGAATATAGGCGGCTTCACCAAGATCTTTGATGGAAACACTACTTCCAAGACATTTTTTAACACCTTTCATGGTTGGAATGTCATTTCCAAATAGTAGTATGTAATAAACATACAATACTAAAAATGTAATGCTGCTCTCACTAGCTTTCTTATACACACAAGCCTCATCAGCGTTTTTGATGAATCCAAATTTCTTGATCTCTTCATCAAAACGGTGATTCCAGCTTCTAGATGCTTGCTTCAATCCATAGATAGATTTCTTTAAGTTGCATACATTGTTAGGATGTTGTGGATCAACAAAACCTTCGGGCTGAACCATATAGACATCTTCTTCAAGATGTCCATTTAGGAAAGCGGTTTTGACATCCATTTGCCAAATCTCATAGTCATAGTATGCGGCTATGGCAAACAATATCCAAATAGACTTTAGCGTTGCCACAGGCGAGAATGTCTCATCATAATCAACCCCTTGAGTTTGAGTGAAACCTTTTGCCATAAGTCTTGCTTTATAAGTATCCAAGTTTCCATGCATATCGGTTTCCTCTTGAAAATCCACTTACTTCCAACCGGTTTGGAGTTAGGTGGTGGTACAACCAAATCCCATACTTGGTTGTCTTGCAAGGATTGTATCTCAACGTTCATGGCTTCAAGCCATTTGTCACAATCGGATTGTGACATTGCTTCACGATATGTGGTGGGTTCATCCGAATCTACCACATAGCATCCATTCATGAAAAATCCATATCTTTCTGGTGGATTACTAATTCTACCGGATTTACGAACGTTTTGTGTGTCTTGATCAACCATTTAATCATTCTCATCAACCTCTTGTTGATTTCTAGTATCAACCAAATGTGTATCGGCTTGTGGTTCTCGATCCTCCTCGAGTTCCACCGTTCTACTAGTTCCTTCCATAAGGAATTTAGTTTCCAAGAACTCGGCCTTTCGAGCAATAAACACCTTTTGCTCGGTTGGATTGTAGAAATAATATCTCATAGAGTCTTTGGGATATCCTACAAAGATACACTTAGTGGATCGGCTTTCCAGTTTGTTTTGGGTGTTGTGCTTTACATAAGCCTCACAACCCTATACCTTTAAATACGATAACGATGGAACACTTCCATGCCATATTTCAAAAGGTGTCTTTTCCACTTTCTTGGTTGGTGCCATATTTAAAATATGGGCTGTCGAGAGCAATGGGAAACCCCAAAATGATATAAGCAATGTGCTTCTAGCCATCATAGATCGAATCATATCCAATAAAGTTCGATTCCTCCTTTTGGATACACCATTATGTTGTGGTGATCCGGGTGGAGTAAGTTGTGAGATAATCCCACAACTCCTAAGATGATCTAGAAACATATCATTGAGGTATTCACCTCCTCTATCGGAACGAAATACTTTGATTGTTTTATTGAGTAATTTTGCACTTCATTTTGGAAGACTTTGAACATTTTAAAGGATTCATCTTTGTGTCTTAACAAGAACATATACCCATAAAGACTATAATCGTCGGTAAAGGTAATGAAGTATATTTCACCATTTCTTGTCATTGTCTTAAAAGGACCACATACATCCGAATATATGATTCCTAAGAAGCTTTCGCCCTTCCATTAGTTACACTAAATGGTTCCTTGGTCATCTTTCCCATTAAAAAAGATTCACACTTATCAAATGATTCATCATTTGATTCCTAAAGACCATTCTTTTGAAGTGTATGTATGCGATCCTTATTTATGTGACCAAGTCGACAATGCCAAAGGTATGTCTTACTCAAATCCATTTTGTGTTTCTTGGTGTTTGATTGGTACAATGAGTTATTAAAAGATGTGTTATCATGAACCAATTCATAAATTCCATTATAAGGTAAAGCTTTAAAATAAAAGATGTTATTCATAAAAACATTAATAGCATTGTCCACATATTTAAAATCATAACCATATTGTCTAAAACAAGAAACAAAGATAACGTTCCTAGTCAAACTAGGAGCATACAAAACATTATTAAAAATAACTTCCAAACCATTTGGAAGTTTTAAAACAAATTCTTCTTGGGCTTCAACTTCGACTTGTGCTCCATTGCCCATGTAGAGATTTGTATCTCCTTTCTTCAAAACCTTATTTCTTTTGAACCCCTGCAACAAATTGCATATATGAGTTCCACATCCGGTATCCAATACCCATGTGTTATTAGAAATAATATTAAGATCAATATGGATCATGAAAGTTGTACCAGAGGTTTTCCCCGCATCCCTCATTGCTTTCAACTCCTTGAGATAGTTTGGATAATTCCTCTTCCAGTGTCCTATCTCTCCACAACCAAAACAAAGGTCATCGGAGCTAACCTTTAGCTTCTTCTCTTTCGGATTGGATGGTTCCACTTTAGTTTTTCCCTTTCCCTTCATATTGACGGGTCCTTTCACTTTCGCAACTTTTGCTTTAGGTTCCGGGTGATGCCTTTTCTTATTGCCACCTTCATTGATCATGAGAACCGGTGAAACCTTCTTTCCCATTCCCCTCTCGGCCGTTTTGAGCATTCCATGAAGTTCACCAATGCTGTTGTCCCATCCATTCATGTGATAGTTCATGACAAAAGACTCAAATCTTTTAGTTAGCCTATTGAGGATCAAATCCGTGGCCAACTATTTTGAGACGGGACAATTAAGCCGTTTGAGATGATCAATGTGGCTTTTCATCTTAAATACATAGGAGGAGATGGATTGGGTTTCTTCCATACGGCATGCATGAAGCGCTCGAACCGTTTCGAAGCGTTCCACCCTAGCTTGTGTAAGGAACATTTCCTTAAATTTGGTGATCATGTCGTATGCCCCATGATTCTCAAAATCCTTTTAAAGCTCAAGAATCATACTTCCCATCATGAGGCAAGAAACTTGTACCGAGTCCTCTTGGTACTTAAGCCATTCTTTATAGGCATCAACATTGTCAATGTTAGGTTCATCGGGAATAGGGTCGTCCAACACATAGGATTTCATTTCTTGCTTGAGAACAATTCTCAATTTTTGAAACCAATCCATGAAGTTGTTGTAGTTGAGACGATCCTTTTCGAGTATAGTTCTTAGTGATAGGTGATGGACGGGTGGGATAACTGCCTTAGGTGGAAGGTTGTTTGCGGCCATCTATAATTTAACAAAGCTCAATTTAGTATTTTCGATATCATTATAAAAATTTAATCATTAATACCCTATAATGTTTCCAAAATAATTAATGATTAAAATCTAGAACCCAAAGTTTCATTCAAATAGTAGTTAGGTGACCTTTATCCTACTATTCAAATTAACAAGGTAGTCAACGTTTGACGATTTCAACCCTTTACAACTTCTAGCTTTATGGGATCGGTTAAACATCATATGTTTAGTTGGCATGTTTAATCCCATCAACACCTTTGTACGCCATGTTTCGGTGACTCTATTCACATAGTTTACAAATCAAGTCGCCCTACTTACACACACGTGTGTGTTTACACAGACAAGTGGTTAGATGACCTTTATCCCACAAGTATTGTAAATCCACCTCAAACTCACAAGTTTCCTTAAATGCGGTTAGGTGACCTTTATCCGACATCAAGTTCCCAAGTTATTCGGGTGTCGTATAAAGGATGGTGTTTAACTTGTTTAAAATTTTAAAGGGATTTTATGTTTTCTAAATTCTAGTTTTGGAAAACATTTATGTACCTTGCATTTGCATGCATTCAGATGTATGGTTCATTAATTTGAAACCCATTTAAAATTTCCTTTTTAATAAAACCCATTTTATTATGAAATCATTAACCCTTTTAATAAAACCAATTTTATTACCTAATGACTTTTAAGGAATCAGTTTTATGCAAGTTTGTCGATTTTTATTTGTTAACTATCTATGTCCTAATATTAGATATAACAATATTAAATCAACCAAACCAACATAAAATAAGCAACCACACAAATATGTACATAACCAAACCTATTTCTTTGGCAACACTTGTTGACTGAAACAAGTGTGCCGAAATGGTCAAGGATGAGGGATATGCAACACACATGGCAAAGAAGCGGTGCACTCCCACTTGATCCCGCATCCTTATGCTTCAAGTCCCTTTCCTTTTGTGTTTTCTTTTCTTCTTTTACTTGGGCTTGCTGGAGCTCCAACCTTAGCTCCTACCTCCTTTGGGCCACCAAATTTGGGCTTTGGTTATTGGGCTTAAATCCCATCTTGGGCTATGAAACCCATTTGGGCCCTTTAAGGCCCAGTGATTCGAGTGTCGCATAAAAGGATGGTGTTTAACTTGTTTAAAAGTTTAAAGGGATTTTATGTTTTCTAAATTCTAGTTTTGGAAAACATTTATGTACCTTGCATTTGCATGCATTCAGATGTATGGTGCATTAGTTTGAAAACCCATTTCAAATTTCCCTTTTACTAAAACCCATTTTATTATGAAATCATTAACCCTTTTAATAAAACCAATTTTATTACCTAATGACTTCTAAGGAATCAGTTTTATGCAAGTTTATCGATTTTGATTTGTTAACTATCTATGTCCTAATATTAGATATAACAATATTAAATCAACCAAACAAGCATAAAATAAGCAATAACACAAATATGTTCATAACCAAACTTGTTTCTTTGGCAACACTTGTTGACCGAAACAAGTGTGCCGAAATGGTCATGGGTGAGGGGTATGCAACACACATGGCAAAGAGGCGGTGCACTCCCACTTGATCCCGCATCCTTATGCTTCAAGTCCCTTTCCTTTTGTGTTTTCTTTTCTTCTTTTACTTGGGCTTGCTTGAGCTCCAACTTTAGCTCCTAGATCCTTTAGGCCTCCAAATTTGGGCTTTAGTTATTGGGCTTAAATCCCATCTTGGGCTATGAAACCCATTTGGGCCCTTTAAGGCCCAAAACCAAAACTCAAACTTTTATGTATCTTCTTTTACAAAATTTGTCATAATATAATTTTCTAGTAAAAGAAATACATCTATCCCAATTTATTTATTACAAACCAAATTAAATAAATAAATTACAAACCGAAATAAAATATTACAACCATATTGAATATTGAAAAATACAACACAACCATGCAACCAAAAATTACAATGGCCAAGGCTCGGTTATGAACATGCATGTATCCAAAATATACATGTGACAAACTTAAAAGACAAATGGTTCCCTTTTACCTTGTATTTTCGGCCAAGGTTAATTAAAACCGAAAATCTCGGGTTTTGTCCAAACAAAAATCCAAATCATCCAAATGACATTAGTTTTTCAAGATAACCACATGTATGTATAGTATGATCTTGAAAAACAAAGGGGTAACCCTATTCCTAAAATTTTTGGCCAAAAGGTTAAAAACACCAAGAAAGCTGAATAATTAATATCCAATGAAGCATGCACCCATGTAAGCGGCTCTTGATGCTATTGTTGGGTTTTAACAAGATTATCAAAGTCCATATAACCCATTATATGTAAAAACGCAGCGGAATAAAGTTTTAAATCTTGTTAGTTTATTCATGTTGAAACCGATTTTAACATAAAACCCAAACCCGGATCCAAAAATAGACATGCATGCTATCAAAACTCAAAACCAAGAACATGCAAATTGGCATTTCTACCATAGAATGCTTATTATTATTATTATTACCTTTTAAAAGTAAGGAAGATAAAGGTAGATGATGCTCTTTGAATGGAAGCCTTCAAACACGAATGCCTCAAGCTTGCATACCCTACAAGCCACCAACCAACACCTTGTAGCTAGGATTTTGACCTGATTTTAACCTCTCTTCTTGGTCCTCTTTTGGCCAAAATCAAGAGAAAAAGGAAAGAGTTCTTACAAAGATGAAAGCTTGAAGAGAGAGTTAAGTGAGAGAAAATAGTTTTTAGCTTTTACGGATGTAATAACCAAGAAAAAATTGCATATGTTTTGGTTGGGTGAGGTCAAAAGTGGCCAGCCGCATGTGGGTCCCACCATGGGTTTTGAATTTCAAATTTTGTTAAAATATCACGTGCATCTTGTACTTGTTACATACAACATAATATACATGTTATAAAGTTGATGCATCATGTACATGTATAACTCTTTTAAATGTTACTTAACCAAATAAATAACATTAAAATTAATCTCTCTAGAATAAATTATCCATATAATTTATTATCCTTTCAAGTGCAATTGCTTAGGAAACCAATTTCCAAAATCAAGTGTTGATATTTATTTACTATGATCACATAATTTAAACAAATATCTATGGTGTTGGTCTAGCTTGTTATTGGGTATGAACCGACTTGGATCATAACGCACTAGCCACATCAATGTTGTATGTGTCTTGGGCAGACCGAGTCCTACAATTAGATTACATTTGTGTTAGCATACATTTGTATTCTAATGGCATGTGATTAGAATACATTTGTATTCTAATGGTATATGATTAGAATACATTTGTATTCTAATGATCATATTGTATTCCTAATATCATATTGTATTCTAAAGATCATATTATATTCAAATGATCATATCGTTTTCTAATGATCATATTGTATTCTAATGATCATATTGTATTCAAGTGATCTTATTGTATTCATATGATCATATTGTATCGAATGATCATATTGTATTCAAGTGATCATATTTTATTCGAATGATCATTTTGTATTCTAATGATCATATTGTATTCTAATGATCATATTGTATTCTAACTAGTATTAACACCCGTAGCTCTGCATTGGGGTGTAAATCGTATATTTACATATCTACTCCACTTGAAAGCATGAAGTTACCATCAAATTCGTTCAATATTTTTTCTCCCGTAGTTAGTAATTAACGTTAACCATTAAGAAACTTAACAAAAAGTAGATGTAAAAACTTTGAACCACACGCTCGTCGCGTCGTGTTAACAAACAAAAATTAGACTGAAACGTAAATTACAAAAAAACAAAACAACTTAACAACTACGCGTTGCGACGGCCCATTAAATGGGGAAAATACATAAACACGTTGAACCACACACATGTGTTACAACGGGTTAACTCCCTAAATTTTGACGTAAACATTAAACAAAAAAGCTTGTAAAAGATGAGAAGTATAGGAGACCAAAGTTGAAAGTGGAAAAATGTTGGCGGCTAAAACTAAAATATAATTTGTGATAAATTTGTAAACTAAGAAAAGTATATAGGCCAAAAGTAAAAAAAAGAAAAGATTTCAAAATGGTACAACAACTAAAGCATGGTGCACAACTTTGAAAGCCAGAATCTCCCAATTTTGTAAGTATATAAATGATCATATTGTATTCTAATGATCATATTGTATTATAATGATCATATTGTATTCTAATGATCGTATTGCATTCTAATGATCGTATTGTATTCTAATGAGCATATTGTATTCGAATTCCCAATGTATTCTAACATGTCTATTGCATTCGAATTTCTCAATGTATTCTAACACGTCCATTGTATTTGAATTTCTCAATGTATTCTAACATGTCCATTGTATTCGAATTTCTCAATGTATTCTAACGTGTCCATTGTATTCAAATTTCTTATTGTATTCTAACATGCCCATTGTATTCAAACATAACCAATGTATTAGAATATATGGAATGTATTCGAATGACCTGCTGCCATATGTTCCTTTTTATCATTTCATTATATTTTAAGCGTTATACCCCTATTTTCATATTATATTATCCAATAAACGTTTCCATAACCGTTTTCGGCTAAGACCTAGCCTGCCCATACGTAAAGCTTGAACCTTCATCATTTAAACATTTTTGGGTTAGATCTAGGGTTTCTTTTATGAAACGTATATAGCCATGAGTTCGTTAAGTCATTTTAAGCATCAAGTTTGCAACTTTATGGTTCCTCTAGACCCGATCTACTCTAGGGCTAAGTTTTAGGGCAAACCGTTCATAAAAACATAACCTTTATACGTAAAGGACATACCTTTATGCATTTTTAGGCTACGGTTAGCTTTGATATTCAACAACGATCTTGTATCTTGCTCGTATAGTCAAGATTTATCAAGATCTAGCTTGGTTTTGGTCTTGAATCTTCTCTTCTTGCTTGCGGCCGAACTAGGGGAGGTGTATGTGTGTGTCTTAGAGTGTGTATGAAGGCTATGGCGTAGAGATGGTTGGAAATGGAAAGGAGTAGGGTTTAAGGGGTATTTATACTCCCTTAAGCCCATGGACCTTAGGCCCATCTTTTCTTTTTAGTCCATAATTAATTTCATATTTAAAGGCCTAACATCTTTTACCATTATTATTATCTTATTATTATTATTCTACTAACTCAATTAATCCTTCCGACGTAATAATATATTAAATAATATTTCTTGAAATTTCGGGATGTAACATTTACATCGAAGATTAAGGTGCAAGATACGTAAACGGGTCTTCGTTTGTGGGTTTGGGGCACAAATACGGGTAAACGGTTTTTAATTTAAAAAAATAATATAATATAACTTTATTCAAGTTTGCATATTGGTCATCGTATATTGACGATGGAAAGATTTTAAGGTAATTGTTTTAGTTTGGGTTAAAAATTCCATAATGTGAAAGTGATAAATATATATAAACAAATAATTAAACAATAATATTATAACAATTAATTAACTCGATATTTTTAGTTGATAAAATAACCCAAAAGTAAAAGCGGGTCGGGTAACGGATATAAAACATTAGCTAGAGAACCCGAGTTGTTACATTCTCCCCTATTTTAGGGAATTTCGTCCCAAAATTAATGGATACTATAACAAAATTATTAAATTTCGAGGAAAAGAAAATTTTAAATATAACTTATAAAAATGTGACAATCGTCAATTTTAGGTTAACTCCGTTAACTCAACTCCGTCAATTCAAACTTAAGATCACTGAATCTATAACGCACACCTCATTACATTTAAACTAGGGTTTAAATGACGCTTAACACTTACTACATGTGTAGTCTTTCGGGAATTACACCGAAACGCAAACGAGTTGACGCAAACAATTGGTGAATAAACGAAAAACGTCAAAACAGTAATTATGTGATAATTATGTGTTAGACTTATGTGTTGTGTGATAACATCGTTATAAACACTAACTCAAGATGTAAACAAGTTAGTTTAAGCTAGATAAGTAATACTTAGAAGTGGAGAGGCCAAAGTGTAACATAGTATTATTATAAATAATAATAATAATAAACCCTAACTTATTCTTTCTCTCCCCACACAATCCCGATCGGACCTTCTTCCCTTGGCTCCCTTGGCTCCCGCCACTCATACACACACATACAACCAAGATTTCAAGCCTTTGATTGAAGATTAAGGTGCTAGGAAGGTATAAACGACTATCCTATGCATCCTTTATACTTAATTTCGATGTTTAATGGGTTAATTGAAAACCCTAGAGGCCGATTTACGTGTGTATGTAATTCATATGATTGTTGTTGATTTGATGATGATTTGATAACTAGATTGGATATTGTTACATGTTAATTGCTTGTGTCTTTGATTTGAGTTAAAAAAAAACCCTAATCATGTGTGTAATATGTAATTTATGTGCATGTATAGTGATTATGGAGTCTAGAGTGTTATATGAATGAATGATGGTCCGTAGATAGTTAATATTTTGAGTTTGGATGCAAAAAGTTTCTGGACAAATTGTGTTATTGATGTTTAATTGACTGTAACGAGGTGTAAATGTGAAAATTGGTTGAGATTATTGATAAAAAAGTAAACTAGGTTGAGTCTAGTTTCTAAAGAATATAAATTTGAAATTTTTGGAAGTGTAAAAGTCAACCTTTATGATCTTACAAAAACGTTGTGCAAAGCTGAGTTGTTAGACCTGCTGTTAGGTTGTTTTGTAAATGTTATATCTCATAAACCACGAGACCAATTGGGTTGGTTCCACTTCTGGAAGTTGATTTATTGAGTTAGGAACCTAACCCAAGTGGTCTTGCATTTATTGGATTTTTCGTTTAACGGGAATTTCAAATAACATTCTGTTGCGCATGAATTTGACTGTTATGAGTTTGCTGTAATGATTTGATGATTGTGAGAAACTTATGTGGAATAAAAATATAATAAAATATGTTCTGGAAACCTAAGACATATATGCTTTTGTGATGATTTTTGGTAAATTAATTGTGATGCTATGATCGGTGAGATAGTACAATCTTTCAAGTAGAATTTCTGTCTCGGTGAAACTAGCTGCTGAATTTTGTGAAAATGCATGAAACATGATACTTGCTATATAATTGTTATGTTTTGACCAAATTGCCCTTGCGGGGAATAATTGCTAATTGATTGTCATGATTCGACCACATTGCCCTCGTGGGGAATAATGGCTAGTTAATTGTTATGTGTTGACCAAATTGCCCTTACGGGGAGTAATTGCTAGTGATGTACTTTATGAATACATGACACGTAAATAATTGCTTACACATGTAACGTATCACAAATACATTTGTTAAAGTCACACACGATTCACAAACGAAACACGAAACATGTTATGTGCATAGGTATTATGAGTCGGGTCTAGAGACTCGATAATATTCCGACACTTAGAAAAATCTCTTTGTTGTTTTAGAACGCTAGAGAGAGTTTTTCTGTGACGCGCATCTTGGTGAATTATTTTGGGAATACTTCGCAAACAGTGAGTTTCACTTTCCCCTTTTAAACTTTTTAAACGCTTTTCACTTGGGGGAGATAACATACTCCAAAACGCATTAGATTTTGTTATTAGATTATATATCACTTGTAAAGGCTAAGTGGCAAACGAAACAACTAAAGTCCTTCATTCACATCGAACCGTTTAATATTGGATAATAGCGAGTCATTGTTGAGTGGTACTACTGGGTTTGACAAACCCCACCCAACGCTAAACTCGACTGGAGGTCGAGTGGGTGTAATCTTGGCTAAACACATACCATGGTCGGGATAGACCTGGTGGCAAGGCAAATGATAAACAGTCAGCTTCGGTGTCGAACACTTAGTGATACTTGTTTTATAGGCTAGCTACCTATAGATATATAATTAACATAACACTATCTGGTAACGCAAAACGCTGTAACGCAAAACGCTTAACACAAAACGCTGAACGCAAACGCTAAACGTTTTATTTTATATAAACTTGTGAACTCACCAACCTTGTGTTGAAACTTTTAGTATGTTATTCTCAGGTAGCCGAGGCGGGCGCGCGGTTTAGGATCATGCATTGCTTGAAACACTTTTAACTATGCAAACTTATTTTTAACTGTTATCATTGGGTTTTAAGTCGTCCTGCGTGACGTAACATTGTTTTCTATGGTTTTATGCTTCCGCATTTAATTACTCGTAAACGTTTTCATGGTTTTGAAACTTTGTTTTAGGGTTTGATTATAACTAATGATTCCGATCCTGTTAGTTCACACCCTCTGACGGTAAAAATCAGTTAGTGGATTTTGAGGGTGTGACAGATTGATATCAGAGCCATTGGTTATAGCGAACTAGAAGCTGCATGCATACTAGACTTTAACCGCGACGACCCATTAGTTATAATGATACGCACTGCATAGATTTGTGTAGTCTTTGTTATCCTATCTCTTTACCTCTTTCACTCATACGTGCTCGCATACACGACTTACCTGTAGGAATGTCGACGCCGCCATCATCATCATCATCCGATCCGATGACTCATGCTCACGGGAAGGAACCACAGTTACCTACCGCATCGCCACCCCGTGTAGTCCCGGAACTCGAAGCTCCCGCACCGAAGAGGTACCGCTTATCCGGAGGCATGTACGAAAACGAAGTTAGCTGGGATTGGTACCCTAATATGATCAGACGTATGGTCTATCGAGAACAAGTTCCCCCGTTACCTCACCCGAACCACCCTGCTTATCCCAACACCCTACCACCCATAACCGAACCTGTAGAGCGAGTTCTCGCAGCTGTTGTTTCATGTTTGGAGCGTGATGTGGGTTACATGCGCTATACGAGAGCCAACGTTTCCGGACTGTTAAAAGACCGAACCGAGACTAAGGAGGCAATTGCCCGCATGGCAGCGGCAATGAAGGAAATGCAAGAGGCTAGTGATCAACAGATGAAGATTATGAGAAAGATGCAAGCCGAGATGATAGACTTGCAAGAACAACTCCAAGTAGCAAGGACTCGAACCGAGATAGCTTTAGAGCGTTGCGATGTCTTACAAATGCAAATTGCTCAGAACGCAGCGGAACCTGAGGCAGAGCCTGAAGGGGAAACCGAGGATAATCCCGAGGAGGAACCGGAGGAAGAACCGGCTGAGCCAGAGGCACACTCGGACGTGTCCTCAGGCGACGACATCTCGGGATGATAATACCTAGATGGCTGGAAGAAACGCTGGACACGGACGTGGTAACATCAACCTGACTGCAGCAGAACTCCAAACTCTGCTGAACGACCACGCGGCGGCCGCTCTAGCCGCACACGTTCAGAATCAAGCTGGAGGTCCAACTGGAACGTGTACTTTCAAGAATTACCTTGACTGCAAGCCCAGTACGTTTAAGGGCACTGAGGGAGCTATAGGCTTCCTGCGTTGGGCTGAGAAGGCCGAATCGGCGTTTGAGATGTGTAATTGTCCCCCTGCCAGTAGGGTCAAATTCGCTGCTGGATCACTTGAGGATTCTGCCCTCACTTGGTGGAATTCAAACATGTAGATCCTTGGATTGGAACTGGCTAACGCTATGAGCTGGGATTAGTTGATTGTTTGATTGATTAACTGTTAAAAAGTAGAAACTAGCACAAGTGAAATCATAAAGGGAAGTATGTAGAACCTAAGGAGTAATGCAAATAGTTAATTACACTTGGCCACTGTCATTAACTACTTACCTTACGAATCATATGCTAAATAATTCCTAGAGTGATGACGTTTGTGTTTCCCTAGGGATAAGGTAGATGACTGCTACGGAAGGGACGAGCACGAAGAGGTTGTACTGGACGTTGTGGTAAGACACGTGCCAACCAGACACCTGGCGAAGGAGATGTGACAAAGCGATATACGGAAGCAGTAGGACTTCGACTTTAGGAAGTAATGAAGAAGGATCACACTTGGAGCTTGTAGTCATGAACACTAAGGGAGTTGCTCAATTGTTTCAAAATACAATACCAACAATGTTCGCCGAAGCCTCAAAGGTAGCCCGAACTGTAAAGTCCAAATGGAAGTGGCATGAAAGAAACAGAGATAAGCCAACTAGAATGAGTCAAGACAGGTAGTATGTCTGCAATAGGTAACTCCATAGAGGAACTTGCTGGGATCGTGAGTAACGAAGTGAATGACGAGAAAGTAGAAATGATCGAGAAGAACGGGTGAAAGTCGAGGCATCCTAATTGAAAAGGAATGAAAGTATGAGACTACATAGTTTAGCAAATATGAAAGAAGACGTTAAGAATAATGTAGTTGTGTACCTGATATTTTATGGAAGAGACCACTAGCGATACTTTAGTCAAAGTATGAGAATGGTTAAGAATTGTAAGGTAGAACTAGAGGGACGTGAGTTCCTTTCTACTCTTTATGATTGACCTTAAGAGAGTTCGATGTGGATTGGGAATGGATTTGACGTCTGAGTTAAAGATCGTATAGAATGTAAGAGTAAGTTGATAAGTTTTATATCATTGGATGGCGGTATATTGACGGTTTATGGTGATAAGGAAAGTTCTGGGCTTAATGTCATTCCGATGATAGAATCTGAAGGTTTGATAAGGCGAGGGTGTAGTGCCTACCTGGCGTATGTTGTCAATGCTACGGCCGAGACGAAAGAAATGAAAGATGTTCATATCGTGTGCGACTACCCAGAAGTATTCCCTGAGGATCTTCCGGGGGTGCCACCGGAGCGAGAGATAAAATTCCAAATAGATTTAGTACCAGGAGCCCAACCCGTCGCGAAAGCACCTAACCGCCTGGTTCCGTCCAAGATGAAAGAGTTAATGTCCCGACTACAAGAACTCCTCTACAAAGGTGTCCTATGCCGAGTATTTCCATGCGTGGTGTATCGACGATGTTCATGAAGGAAAAAGATGGAAGTATGAGAATGTGTATAGATTTCTACGATTTGAACAAGCTTACTGTGGAGAATAGATATTGCCACAAATGGATAATTTGTTTGATCAAATGCAAGGTGCGAGTTGGTCCTCGCAAATAGACCTCATTGCAGGCTATCATCATTTGAAAGTGAAAGAGCAGACATCCCTAAGACAACATTTCAGACGCGATATGAATACTATGAGTTTCTCGTGATATCATTTGGATAGACGAATGCTGAAGCAACATTTATGGTTATGATGAATAGGGCATGCCATCCGATATTAGGACAAATATGCCGTTTCCTTCATAGACGATAGTTTTGATTATTCAAGGGACAAGTCCGACCATGCTGAACACTTGAGAGAAGTGTTGGAAACGCTGAAGAAAGAGTAATTGTATGCTAAGTTTTCAAGGTGTACCATTGACACATGTCATAAGAAGTAGAAGGAACGGAATACGAGGCAAGAAGATGTGTGAGGCTGATAAAGGATTATGATTGTGGAATCAAGTATTATCCTGGTGAGGCTAATATGGTTGCTGACGGCCAGAATGTGGAAAAGATATCACGAAATTTAAGTAGTATAAATTAGTTAGTACTCCGGATTGCATTAGAAAGATCCACGAGGTACAGCTAAAAGCTATAAAGGATGGGAGCAAGACGAAAAATAAATGAATTCTCTAGTTACACCGAGAGTTGAAAGATAATACTTATGATGTGAAGATCAGATTTGGTCGCCTGAGGATTCCACATCATGGATATCTTCGAGACCAAATCCTAGATGAAGGTTATAAGTCTAGATGTCGGTTATAATGAAGGCATATACTAATAGAAGTGAAACGCTTTAGTAGAATTCAAATAAAGATGAGTCCATGGTATGTGAAAGTTGTGGATATACATGATACTTTGCCAACACGGATAAGAACAACCACAAGTGTTACGAATATGGAGCCGAAAGTCACACTGCAAGAGAATGCTAGAAACCAAGGACAAAAGGTGGAAAGACATGCAAGGAAAGCGTATATATGGTTTAGATTTATTGAGTCTTGACACAAAAGATTAGTGAGTAATTGATAATCATGTGATCATGGAAGGGAAGTCCTCTGGAACGGAGAGGATAGAATGGTATTATAAAAGAAGGTCAAGACATACCGGAAAGGAAGTCGATTAAGGTAATTGGTTACGAACCAGCCTGATATGAAACGACAAACAACAATGGATTCATAAGAAAACGTAAGGCTTGATTAGTCAAGAGAGAGGGAGAGGTATCATCATGGACTTCATGATCAAACTACCTTGGACAGCTATAACTCATGAACCTTACATGTTGATGTAGAGCTGAGAATGAAAGAAGGTATAAGTGGTGACTTAAGGAGTCCTCCGACAAGTTATGTAATGGATGCGCTCAAGAATTGCAAGAAGTGTTCTCTCTCAAGGAATAGACAAAGGGATTTTAAGAAGTAACCCTTAAGGAGAAACCGGAAAGGTTCTTTTTTTTTGGAATTAAAATGTTTTGAACGTATTGCAAAGAAGTATATTTGCTACAGGTTGTAATTGGACGGAATGGTCATTCAATGCTAATTTAAAGGACAAGGAAGGAGACCATACTTGTGGAAGTGATACGCACTAGCAAAGTCTGAATAAGGAAACGTATCATCAAGGACTTCATGAACAAGCTACTTAGAAAGCTAAAACTAATTAACATCACTCGATGAATACGGGACAATGATAAACCGGTAAGTTAGGAAGCTAAGCCGGTTCAAGAAAGAATGTGAATGCAAGAATTATTCCTTTTACAAGTACTAAGCAGGTCTCGAGGACGAAACCTCTTATAAGGAGGGTAGAATTGTAACATTCCGAAATTTCTAAGAATAAATAATTAATACATTATTTATTTAAGATGGAAAAGTTTACTTAAGTTAGTAGAGAAATAAAATAATAAAGATGGAAGGATAAGTAGGCTAATTAGATGGAATTAATTATAGACCAAAAAGGAAAGATGGGCCTAAGGTCCATGGGCTTAATGGAGTATAAATATCCCTAAAAACCCTAATCCTTTCAATTTCCATACATCTCCACACTATAGCCTACACCATCAAAACACACGCTTAACCCAATTCCCGTTTTTGAGAAAAACACCCACAAAGACACAAAGATTCCCGGAGATCTAGCCATCGGATCGGTCTCAAAGTTTAACCTAGTTTTCCTTACATATAAATGAAGTTTTCCACAGAAAAGATATTCGATCAGAGGTCGGGAAGTCGGATTTTTATCAGTGAAACCACAGCAGCTCAAAAGTGAAGATTCCGGCGACTGTTCAGCTGTTCCGGCGACTGTAGCGGCGGTTTCCAGCGAAGGTGAGATGAGGTTTGTAGATCGAGACGAGATGGTTCCGTGGCCACTATAATCACTCAAATCGGAGTTCATTTGATATGGTTTTGAGCATCTCGAGTGATTTCACACAAAAACCTCAAAGGTACGTTTTTGTTAAAAAGGCTTACTTTTCATGAACGGATTTACATGAAAATTGGTAGGATGATAGATCGGGTCATGATTATTGACAAAGGAATGAACTTGATAATAAGCGGGTTAGTTGGTTCGTTTCGGGTAAAACGAGTAGTGTTCGGTTTGTGAAAAGGACGGGTAAACGAAGTCGGGTTTTGCATGAAACTTAGTAGGATAGTAAATCGAGTATAGCTATAACATAAAGTTGCCAACTTGAAGATTAAAATGGACTTAACGAACTCATGGTTATGAACGGCTAGTTTAAATAAACCCTAGATCTAGTTTTTAACGTTCTAGCCATAAAGGTTCAAGCTTTATGCTAGAAACGGGTTAAATCTTGATAATGGGTTGATAACGGATGTAAACGGTTAAGGAGAGTGGGAAATAAGCGATTAAAAACGTAATTTTGGACCGTTAACCGTTATGTGAGCTTAGAATGGATTTTAAGAAAGTAAAATAGGCGTTGAAAGCAACAGACAAGGGTTCTCGGTGACCTGAACATCCACCTTGAGTTCTCGATCAACGCGAGAACCCGGTTAACGAGAGTTCTTGGTCAACGAGAGTTCTCGGTGACCTAAGTTCTCGGTCATCCAGAGTTTTCGGCCACCTTAAGAGTTTACAGTCAAATCAGTGTTTTCGGTCACGAGATCTCGGCTGAGTTCTCTGCGTTAGAGTTCTCGGGCAGTTGGTGTTATGTTGTGGGCCTGGTCCAACTAGGCCCACAAGCCAAAATGAACAGTGGCCTGTGTTTACTAGTTGGACAATCTATATAAGTTAAACAAATGATCCCAACTTAGAAAGTGTGTTGGTTAATTAAAATACCAACTTAAATAATTATACGGTTAATTAATATGTATATATTTAACAGTTAGCCGGGCACAGTTAAAGAAGGGATTAACCATTAACGGCGAGCGTAACAGGATCCAGGTGAGTTTCTAGCCCCATTCCTTGTTATGTTTTCGGGGCTGTGTGCATACTTGATTTGATTAGTTAATACACTTACCTTAAGTGGTAAGTGTATGCCTTATATGATTTATGTATGAATGAATGCTTGACGGTGCGTGAACGATCTTCGGATATTACAAGTACCGCCAGGTGATAGTTTGAAGATATGATTTATATGTATGATATGTAAATGATGTGTGTATGTATGAAAGTTATGATTATGAATATATAGACTAGTATGGTATGGTTGTATGGAAGAGAGGGTGAACGGACCCTAATAATATCCGAGGATGGAGGGTGACCGGACCCTAATAATATTCGAGGATCGATGGTGACCAGACCCTAATAATATCCGAGGATGTAGGGTGACCGGACCCTAATAATATCCGAGGATGGAGGGTGAACAGACCCTAATAATATCTGAGGTATGTAGGGCGTAATGCTCTTTATAATGTAAGGTTAGTTACGTGTGTATTGTGTATGTTAAAGAAAGAAAGTACGAAAGAATGAAAGTATGTGTATGGAAGAACGATGAACAGGTTAAGTATTTAATATGTATCTTCGGATACATATTAAGTAAGTATGTGAATGTATTGTATGTTGCCTGATTAACTAGAACTCACTCAGCGTAGCTGACTTTTAGTATGCACGCAGGTATATATGTTTATTGAGCTGGCATGTGGATGACACATGACATGGATTGAATGGCTGGTATCTGAAGATGGAAGAAATGATGTTTTGAATACGATTTTTTTATGTTATGGTTTTATGGAAATGATTAAATGGTTTGTAACGAATGATCGAAGTTAAAGTTTCAGCGAATGTTTTAAATAACTCTGATATATGGAACTATGTTTATGAGTAATTTAGTGCTCTGTTGTCTTCAACTTTAACAGTTAAAATTAATTTTATCATAATTCTAATTGTTTAATTGTTTAATGAAGTTAATCATTGTAGAATTGGTTATTTTTTGTAGTTGTTTTAATTCAAGAAAGCCTGTGAGATTTTATTTGTGTTCTGCGACGGGCCCTTCGATGAATGAGTTTGGGACTATACTTTGAGTTAATTGGTATGTATATTTGTAATATATTTCTATTTTTACTATATTTTTAATATCAAAATTATAAAAAAATAATAAATAGTAATTGAAATATATCAGTTGTTGAGAAAACATGTGTATAGCTTGATCTTTGTGACCTTTTATTCATTAATATTTAGCAAGATATTTCACCCTTCGTACTCATTTGTGTGATTTTTTAGTTAAATCTCATTACAGTTAAGTTATCAAGTTTTTATTTTTGAATTTGTAGGGTTCACTTTTGATATTTTTGACTGATGACTTGATCCAAGTGAAATTTTTTTTAGCATCCTCATTTTGAGCTTATCTACGGTATGAAAGTTTGTCATATGAGTTATAGGTGTTCAAAGTCGGATATTCGGATCTTTCGGATAGTGGATTTCACTATCCGAATCCGAATCCAAAAGTTCTGATATCCGATTTTTCAGATAATTCGGATTTCACACCCTCCAAATCTTTTTCAATTTGTTGTAGGTTCCCATCCGGATCCACATAAGAGTATCTCATACATGGAGGGTGCGGGATCCCATAAGTATACGATTACGAGTGTTAATGAGATTATGAAACAAACACGTAAAAGGCACAAACACGTAAAGCAAAGACTTAATTGTTTTTAGCTTCCGGAGCTCTTAACCAATAAGCCAGCCATCCAAAGTGGTATCTCAAATAAACCCTTAACAAAAACTACGACTGAAGTTAGGTTATATAGCCTACGACAACTTTGCCAAACAAGCTTGGAGAAGTTGTCCCTAACTTCGCCTATTGGCTAAGTTCGCCAATACCAAAACCTAAACAATTAATGTTCACCAAAACGTAACAGACAATGTAACGATTATAGACACGATAAACTAAAGACTAATGAACTACTGGCACATTTCACCAACAGACTCCCCCTTGGCAGTAGCTTCATTTCTCTTACAGCTTCGTCTCGTCTTTGTAAGGCCCCGTTACCGGTTACCCTACTTTTGTG
>NW_027503903.1:0-28720 GCF_021521415.1 Bidens hawaiensis
AAAGCATGATGGTTACTGGTTGAAAGTTGAAATAATTGCGGTCTCGTGAAGAAAAGTCCTCCAAGTGGCAAGTCTTATCGTGTAAGACAAGTACACAACTACACATGATGATAACTCAAGACAGATCATATTTATTTTCCTTTTTCTGATTCGAACCGAAAAATAGATTTATTTAGTACTGGTCGTGGTTTGTTTGTTCTATCCACCTTGGAAGCCGATATGCTAATTTACAAAATAGTCCCTAAAGTATTTTCTTAAAATGTGGTTTTACTCATTTTATTATATAAGTTCCAGTTTTGGTCCTTTCCGAATTATTCGTTTGGGGCTGTCAAACATAGTTGGAGCTAAGCTCTTAAACGTAGTGAAGAACAAACTAAATATGTGTGTTTATATACTTATAAACTCTTATGTATTTAGTTTTAGTCTTTTTGAAAGATATTATTGCTTTTAAGATAATATTTACAAACATTATAAATATTAATGTTGATGAAGTTCAATTAAGTGAAAAAGAAAGTTGTGTAACAATCAAGTTAGACCTCAACGTAGTTAAAATGAATCTCTTTGATCATAATAGTAGAGGTAACATAACAAATATGTGTTTAATCCATTCACTAAGTTTGTTGCAACCTATTTGTTGTTGCTATTAAAGGGCTTAAGTAGTCCAATGATATCAAGATATTAATAAAGGTGTCTCACCCAAGGATCTAAGTTTCATCGTGTACAATATAATGTGCATTTATTGATGTGTGAGCATGTCACTCAAACATAATTTATTGTTGGTGTTTTAAGGGTCATTAGTATCAATTTATTATGATTAGATATATCTAATACCATAATGAAATTGTAATATACGTCGATAAAAGTTAGAAGGTGTGTAGTAAGTACTTGCTCGAGAGTCGAGACTAATGAGTCCAGCCACCAACAAACCCAAAGGTTCAAGGGGTTGCGGGCCCTTGGTGAGGGTCCTGGAGCAACATCCCATGAGGGGTTCAAGGGGTAGAGCCCGTGGTGGAGTTCTCATTGTTCGGAAAATGCCTGACACCTATAGTGAAAAAAGTTCCGCTACTGCTTGTTTAAAGGCCAATGGAAGTTGTTTTGCCTTTGTATGATTTATGGTAGGTTGCATTAGAACTTATCGCAACGGTAGCCGATCATCAATGGTAGATGGCGATAAGTGGTAATTGGTTGCAACAGTAACCATGATCAGCAACAAGTAGATCGACATGTGGTAACTAGGCTAATAGCAAGTACGAGTAACAGGCTAGCAGCAACTACGATCAACAACATTATGAATCAATAGTAACTTGACTATCAACAACAACTGAGTTACTACTCACAAGTCAATCATAAACAATAACACGTTCTAAAAGAGTTGCCGATGATGGACTTTCCCACGAATATAAGTTATTGCTAAGGTAACCCAATAACCACTATCGGTTTTAACTGCTAACTTAACACACTCTATTATAAAGAGTTACATTAATTTGAAAGTGCATATATCTAGGGCTGTAAGCGAACCGAACGTCCGGTCATCCATTCAGCAAGAAGTTTGTTTATGTTCGTCCATTTAATAAACGAACCGGATACGAACAAAAAAAATTTCATTTGGTAAGCTTAACGGACGAACATGGACAAGGGCCAAGTCCGTTCGATAGTGTTCGTGAACATCCGGTCACGTTCGTCCTGTAATGTCCTTCCGGTAACGCCCGTCAGGTATTGTAAGTGTTTAGATCTATCCAGTATTGTAATTTAATTATGGAATTTCTAGTGTTATTAATCACACTTTTGTATTGCTAGATATGTCTGATATCTCTTATAATGATCCACTTTTTGTTAATATATTAAGTATTAAGTATATTTGGATATTATATGGTGTAATTCCAAATTTGTAGGTGAATTTGTTTGGATTTATGTTTGGAATTAATATGTAGGGTTGAGATCAAATACAAATGAAATTAATGTGCTAAACGTGAGAATCAAGTAGAGTAATTATATAATTACATCATAGAGTAATTATGAGTAGTTATCCTAATTGTAATTAGGATAACTACTCATAATTACTCTATGATGTAATTATATAATTACTCTACTTGATTCTCACGTTTAGATGTTAATTTCATTTGTACGTTAACATTCCCCTTAATATGTAACCGTTTATGTTTGTGCATTAGTGTCCATTAGTGTATGTTGTCCATTAATATTCACATGTTCATTTGTCCATTAATGTCCATTATTGTCCGTTAACGTTCGTTTACAATATTAACGGACGCACACAGATGAACACAGATAAACTCACTTTCTAAATGGACGGACACGGACATGAATTTTTGTTCGGTAAAGTGTTCGTGAACTGTCCGTTTGTCCGTCAAAAGCTTAACGGACGGACACAGACAAACTCTCGTCCAATCCGGTTCAATTCGTGTACACCCCTATATATATCAATCGAATCCATAAAACAAAGGTACAAAAGTTCAAAACCAAAAACCCAAAGGATAACAAGTGTAAGTTTACCAGCTGTCTTATTATACGATTTGAGTCTTCACCAGAACTGTTGTATTGTCTGTGTCTCCCTCACACAAAACAGAGCAAGATTTGGCTTTGCCTCTCGATTCAACAAATTACGCTTCATCCGTCATTCCCATATAATAACATTTTCATCTATTATCATCATCTCTACCGTCTATTCATTTCGGTACGCATAATTATAATTCATCTCTCTTCCTATTATTATTATTATTGTTCTACCAATTCTTTACTTTACAATTTCAGATCTAATTTTCAATTCCGCATTCAATAATCGTTTATGTTATTATTATTGTTCCTAATTTGTAACATGTTATAGTTTAGGGTTAATTTATACTAAATTCTTGATGTTTTAAAAACTTTTTCATACAATTGCAGTTTGATTTTATAGATCTAATATTATTTAAGGATGTGTTTAATTCTGCTAGTTGTTGTAGTGAAATAAATGATGTGTTGAGTTGATTATAATATTATTTGTGATTGTTAGATGGAATTACATCTGTGAGATGAGTTCTTTAAAAGTCAACCCTATCCATCTTGGTTGTGTTAAGGATTAAATAAAACCGCTCTTAGCGTGAGAAGCGTACACGTAACTAAAGTAATTATTAATTTATTATGGCAATGACTGTAATTATTCTAGTTCTAAACTGTGGAGTAATAAGACTATGTGTTGTGGTTTGGTTACTTAACGCGTGTGTTGTGGTTACTTAACGCGTAACGTCACTGCCACGTAGGCAGTGGGCTTTAGCTAACCAACCCTTTAACTAACAAGGGCGTTGTGGTAACTAGATATTGAAAAAAAAAACAAAACAAAAAAAATGCTTGGCTGAAAAGGGGTGGACCCCACCTATTTGAGCTCTCTTGGGCGTTATGGGGATAGCGAGAGAAGGAAGGCAGGTTTGGCGCCTGCGTAATATCGCGTGGCTATGGAAATGGTGATGATGTGGAAGGTCTAATAATTACTATAAATAATTATTTGTACGTATGTACGTTTGGTAGGTTTCATTTGTACCGGATCCCACCCTTGGTCATATTTTATAATTTTCTTGAGAATTTAGTGTATGTGTATTTGTAAGTATAGATAGATTTGAGCATATTGGGACCATAAGTTACGATACCTAAATACTGCAATTGACAACCAAACAATTAGGCTTTTTTGGTGGTCTAATTTGTGGTGCTGCAAATGAATGTGCATTAGTACTATATAGCTGTGTAACGCTGCCACGTGTCTTACATTAATTGGCTTGTTACATGTTCTTGGACCTTAGTAATTAGCCTCAACTATTTTTGTGGTTGCAAATAATGGGCATATGCATCTATTGAGGACCCCATATGTATGGTACAAACAATTTAAGGATTGGTGCTTTCTTGGATATTAATTCTTTTGCTGATTTCTTTTTTCTTTTTCTTGTCTTTAAAGTTTTTATTTAATGAATAATCATTATGCGTGACCGAGACTTGTTATATCTTTTGTCATGGCAGAAATAAGCTCCAGTATTCAGTCGATGCATACGCCCCATGAGTTTAACGTCACCATGATGTTTGCTGAACATATAAACCATTTTATACGCTAAAGATCATTATACAATCAAAGCTGCAAGTGCAACGAGTGGGAGATTTTACACGCGGTTAACTCAGTAAAGATGGAAGATTGCCAGACCCTAAACTCAGACACAAACAATGGATTAAAACACTATCCTTTGACCCCGTTAAGACTCTTAAGGGGTCTGGCATGTTTAGTGGTTTACCTGTCAACTGCTTTCATGTTTATGGTTTATTTCAGTCCGGTTGCTGCAGTTTTTCTTCGGTTTTTTAGCATACATTACAGCAGAAAAGCTTCATATTTTCTTTTTGGTATGTGGTTAGCTTTATGGCCGTTTTTATTCGAGAAGATTAATAAAACCAAAGTGGTCTTTTCTGGAGAAACGGTTCCCGAAAAGGAACGTGTTTTGCTTATTGCTAATCACAGAACCGAAGTCGATTGGATGTATCTTTGGGATCTTGCACTCAGAAAAGGTTCTTTAGGATGCATCAAGTATGTCCTCAAAAGCAGCTTGATGAAACTACCAATATTCGGTTGGGGATTTCATATTTTCGAGTTTATTTCAGTGGAAAGAAAATGGGAAGTTGATGAAGTTATAATGAGAAAAAGGCTCTCGATTTTTACCAACCCGTCAGACCCGTTATGGCTTGCTGTTTTTCCCGAAGGAACTGATTTCACGTAATTTCTCAACTTTTATATTTTTATAAATTGTTTTAACTCATTTTATAACTTGTTTGGTTTTTATATGCAGAGAACAAAAGTGCATAAAAAGCCAACAATATGCTGCTGAAAATGGATTACCGATTTTAAAAAATGTGCTACTGCCCAAAACAAGAGGCTTTCATGCTTGTGTTGAAATATTAAGGGGTTCTCTTGATGCAGGTTAGTATCTGGCTTTCAGCATTAACTAGAAATAATATTTCGGGTGCATAGACGAAAATGCCATCATGTGCAAAGATGTAATAGAAAATTTTAACGCTATTTCATGTGCATAAAATAGAATGACGAAAATGCCATCATGTGCAAAGACTTAACAGAAAAAAATAACGCGTGTTAGTGGAAATGACGTAAACGTGACAAAATGTAAACATTAATTTTTTGTTATTTACTTAGTTTAACGACAAAAAAGTGTAATTTACTCTAATACATATAATTCATTTTTGCTTATTTCAGTGTACGATGTGACAATCGCGTACAAGAACCGATGCCCGACATTCATGGACAATGTTTTTGGTGTGGAGCCTTCAGAAGTGCATGTTCATGTAAGACGAATATCTCTAGAAGAAATCCCGGTTTCAGAAACCGAGTGCAACACTTGGTTGCTAAAAACATTCGAATTAAAAGATCAACTGCTTTCGGACTTCATAGCTCAAGGTTATTTTCCTAACGAAGGAACCGAAGGCGAGCTTTCAACAGTTAAATGTCTGGTAAATTGCATAATAGTAATAGCTATTACTTCTGTATTCGCATATCTTGCGTTTTTCTCATCGGTTTGGTTCAAAGTGTACATTGTATTGTCGTGTGCATATCTTGCGTGTGCTAAGGCTTTTAATTTCTGGCCGTCGCCGATTCATGAGTATGTGAAGGGGTTGTTCTTACCTGGTAAGAAATCTTGTTAGGGGAAGCAGGTAGAGTTTTGTTATCTGCTGCTAGGAAACTGTTTTAAGATGATTTTTGGTTTGCTAAAGAATAAGTTCTTGTATAAGTGGTAAATGTACATTTTTTTTTTCTTTTTTGTAATTGTAAACTGTGATGGATGGACATAAACTCATAAAGTTACAATTCAATAATTTCTTTCTGCTCTATATACATATCTTGGGATTTTTTTATAACTTATTATGTAATAATAGAGAAAACAAAGATGACATGGTGAATTATGTATTGTTCTTAATATGATTCAAAGAGTTCTAATTTAGGGGGTGTGAATGTGTCTGTTTGATCTATCTAAGGCTCTAATTATCAAAATACAATAATCACTAGTTGGAATTGTTTTCTAAGAGTGTCTATTGTCACCAAAGGAATATTTAGTGAGAGTCTTATATATCAATCAAATAAAAATAACGGGACCCGGGTTAGCTTTGTATGTCAACTAAAAGTTGATTTTCCCGTCTCTCTCATATACAATAATGCGTGTTTCGTGTCAACTAAAAGTTGATTTTCCCGTCTCTCTCATATACAATAATGCGTGTTTCATGTCGACTTCTTTGAAGTCTAGATTTTGATTTCCCACCCATCTCTACTATAAATAATAATGATTTTTTTAATTTGATAAATAAAATGATTACACAAGAAGTTCTATTCTTTAATTTTTTTATAAAATGTCTTTGTATGATATGATATGATATGTTACTTAGAATAAACAAGAATAAATTTTAAGAATACATTTATTTACACATGTTTTTATGTGACACCTTCATTTTCATATTTACATTTTTCACGCTTGTTTAGCTAGATCACAAACAAACATGAAATCAATCCAAAACACTTCTTGATTCATAACATTCCTTACAAATCTGCATACACGATAGCCTCACGAGGAAGTCCGAGCACGAGCTCATTTATTAAAACTATGTTAGTTTAAGCTCATCTTTATTCTAGCTTCTAGCAGGTAGGGCTGTTCACGAGTCGAGCCAGGGTGATTTCGAGCTCGGGCTCGAAGTTAAACAAAGCAACTCAGCTAAGGCTCTAGCTCGATTTTGAAGTTAAACGAGATTGAGATCGAGCCGAGCCTAGGTCGATTTTGACTCGGTTACAAAAATGAGCCAACTCAGCTCAATATCAATCAATCAATCATGCCCAGTGAAATTCCACCGACAACAAAGCTATAAGTAGGGTCTGGGGAGGGTAGGATGTAGGCACACCGTACCTCTATCCAAAGGAATAAAGAGGTGGCTTCCAGAGAGACCCTCGGCTCTAAGTACATGTGTATGAAGCAAAATAAAGGAAATCAAAGTTTAACAGTTATATAAAAACTACTACTAATTATAATAATATTAATAATAAGTTCACAGTTTAACAGCTATATAAAAGCTAATAATAATAATAATAATAATAATAATAAGGGAAATACCATTATGGTATGTGACCTAAATAAGTAAAGTCTAAGCCCTAAGGTATTCAATTCTCTCTAAAGATCCTTAACTTTAATTCTACTTCTCCACGAATTCCTATCCTCAACCATGTCCTCGGAGAGGTTTAGGTTTATCAAATCATGCCTAATCCTCTCATCCCAAGTCAATTTCGGTCGTCCTCTACCCCTCCTCCCCTCTATAGTAATGTTTTCTACGGATCTAACAGGATTCGTCGTCTGTCTTCTCTTTACATGTCCAAACCATCTCAGTCTCCACTCTCTTATCTTGTCTGCTATGTTCGCCACCCCTAATCTCTCGCGAAACACAACGTTTCTTATTCGGTCTAGCCTTGTGTGCCCACACATCCAACGTAGCATTCTCATTTCTGCTACCTCCATCTTTCGCACTTGTGCCTTCTTGATGGCCCAACAATCTGTTCCATATAGCATTGCAGGTCTAACTGCCACCCTATAGAATTTTCCCTTTAGTTTAGTCGGGAAACTCTTGTCGCACAATATACCTGTGGCTGCTTTCCATCTACACCATCCTACCTGAACTCGGTGGGTCACATCACTGTCTAATTCCCCATCGCTCTGTACAAATGATCCTAAATACTTGAACTTCGTTACCTGCGGAACCACCTGCCCTTCAATTGTGATCTGTGCGTCTTCATTGTCGTTTATCCCACCAAAATCACAGTGGAGGTACTCCGTTTTAGATCGGCTAATCTTTAAACCTTTTGTCTCTAAGGCTGTTCGCCACTCCTCAAGCCTCATGTTTAGATCTTGTTTTTTCTCAGCAAGTAACACAATATCGTCTGCGAACATCATGCACCACGGGAGAGTCCCCTGAATCGACTTTGACAACTCATCCAAGGCTACTGCAAAAAGAAACGGGCTCAACGCTGACCCCTGGTGAAGACCTACCTCTACAGGAAAGAAATCAGTATCCCCCACTGACACACAGACACTTGTTTCACTCATGGTATATATATCCATAATTATCTCTATGTATTTCCTTGGCACTCTTCTACCCTCCAAGCACTCCCAGAGCACCTGTCATGGCACACTGTCGTAGGCCTTTTCTAGGTCAATAAACACCATATGTAGATCACGCTTCTTCTCCCTATACTTTTCCATTAATCTTCTTATAAGGTGTATTGCCTCTGTGGTGGAACGCCCCGGCATGAAGCCAAATTGGTTGACCGTAACCTGAGTTTCTCATCTAAGTCTAACCTCAATCACTCTTTCCCATAGCTTCATAGTATGACTTAGTAGTTTGATTCCTCGGTAGTTACCACAACATTGGGCGTCTCCTTTGTTCTTATAGATAGGAACTACAACGCTGCTCCTCCACTGGTCTGGCATCTTACCTGATTTGAGAATACTATTGAACAGAGTAGTTAACCACATGACTCCTTCCTCCCCCAGACACTTCCACACCTCGATGGGTATGTTGTCTGGACCAACCGCCTTAGACCTTCCCATCCTCCTAAGTGCATCCTTCACCTCCTCTCGTGTGATCCGTCGGCAGTAGCAGTTATTCGATTGTTGTCGTTGAAAGTTTGTGTTGTCATGTTCTTCTTGGTAAGCTCTCCCATTGTTAAAAAGATTGTGGAAGTAGGTTTGCCATCTTAGCTTGATGTCCTGCTCCTTGACCAGTACATGCCCATCTGTATCATTTATGAACCTCACCGGTCCTAGATCTTGCCTTCTACGCTCCCTGGCTTTGGCAATCTTAAACATAGCATGTTCCCCCTCTTTTGTTTCTAGACTTTCATACATCCGTTTAAAGGCCGCCTTCTTTGCTTCCGCCACTGCCTTCTTCGCCTCTATCTTGGCCGTTTTGTAGTTGTCCCTCAATTCCACTCGCTCCTCCTCATTGGTGCACCTCATTAGCTCCCTAAAACATCCTTGTTTGTCCCTTATCTTGTCTTGCACTGCGTCATTCCACCACCAAGACTCTTTATGCCCACTTGTCTTTCCTGTTGTGACCCCGAGAGTCTCCTTTGCTACTTGGATGATCTTTGTCTCCATAGCTTCCCATATATGAGTTGAGTCCCCATTTAGTCGAGCCCGCGTATGCAGTATGATTTTATCCTTAAACAGTAGGAGATTTTCGTCCTTCAATTTTCCCCATCGAATTCTCGGTGTACCTTTCTTCTCTCGAACAGTCAGCTTATTTCTGAAGGCTATATCAGTCACTAGTAGTCGATGTTGAGTCACAACTGCCTCCCCAGGAATGACTTTGTAGTCCTTCCACCAACGTCGGTCTCCTTGCCTCATCAAAAGGTAGTCAATTTGCGTGTCGCGTCCGCCACTGCTAAAAGTGATTAAATGAGAATCTTGTTTCCTAAAATAAGAATTTATAATACTTAGGTCATGTGCCCTTGCAAACTCTAGAAGATCTGTTCCGGTCTCATTCCTATCACCAAAACCGAAACCCCCATGTACGGTTTGAAAACCATCGTTAGGCCTACATGAGGCGCGTAAGCCCCTTACCACTGCGTCTAGGCAATCCCAAAATTCTCTCTTTTCCTGATCCCCTAGGCCTACATGAGGCGCGTAGGCGGAGACTACTGCCACTACTTCATCTCCTAGTACTAATTTCAACACCATAATCCTGTCATTATGTCTTATCACCTCCACCACACTAGTGTGTATTTCCTTAGCCACTAGAAACCCCACTCCATTCCTAGCTCCATCAGACCCCGAGTACCACAACTTATACCCATTACACTCAGCCCCTCTATGTCCTTTCTACTTAGTCTCCTGGAGGCATGCTATCTGAACCCTACGCCTTTTAAGCACATCTACCAATTCTAGCAACTTACCATTTAATGTTCCTACATTCCAAGAAGCCAAACGCAATATACGTTCCCTATCTTTACTCTTTCCTACACCCCTCGTTTCAGGACATGGTCTCAAGTAATAGTCATGGTTCCTACGCTCTGTGGTTGCAACTAATCACACAAATGCAAGCAATAGGGCACTCGATAATAATAATAATAATAATAATAATAATAATAATAATAATAATAATAATAATAATTAATAGGTAGTAGTAATAATAATAATAATAATAATAGTACTAATAATAGTGGGTTGTAATAATAGTAATAATAATAATACTGAAAATAATAATAATAATAACAACACAACGGAAGGTAAGGGAAGAAAGCAATAATCTGGGGTAATCTGTGGGGTTGCCGCAAGCCGGATTTTCCAGCCGGAGAAGATGCCGGATCTGTAAACCCGCGTAACTAAGCAAGCAGTCCACTAGACCAACTGGAAGCCGCCGGAGATGCAACTGTCACTCACCGGAAAACTCTCACTACCACCGGATCTGGGTTCGGGGTTTGTTAAAACAGAGGTTGAAGAACACGATGAGGTTTTGGTGTATTCCGTAATGTCAGTGGCCGGTGTGGGTGGAATATTCTGTGAAAATTTTGTCGGGCTACCCAAAATTGGCCGGAGATAGAAACGTGAGGTGTTGGCCAGAGAATGGCCGGAGGAGGAGTGGCGGCCTGTACGGGGGTGTTGGCCTGAGAGAGGCCGGAGGGTGGTGGTGGTTGTGACCGTTTGGTGGTGGTACGGGGGTGTTGGCCTGAGAGAGGTTTTGACCGTTTGGTGTTTGTGTACGGAGATGCAACTGTCACTCACCTGAGAGAATTTTGGTGGTTGTGTACGGGGGTGTTGGCCTGAGAGAGGCCGGAGGGTGGTGGTGGTTGTGACCGTTTGGCCGGAGGGGGGAGGAGGAGCGGAGATGCAACTCAGCTCAGGATGTTTCAAATCAAGTTTTATTCGAGCTTTTTAAACAATCCTACTAGCAGGTGCCTTGAGCTGTTTAAACCCTTAAGTTTCTAATTGATTGATTATATTAATAGAAATAGGGTTGAAAAATGTTTTCATGAAAGTTGGGTTGAAACAAAAGCAGGTCAACAAGAAAGAAATTAATTTTCGAATATGATTTAAATATCCCTGTTGAGGATACTTGGTTCGAGTAAACAAAACAACCTCCTCTCTCTCTCTCTACACAACATTTGCGTGCTTCTTCTTCTTCTTCTTCTCCGATGGAGATTATCAGGCGTGCCTGTTTTTCTCTTCTTCTGTTCGCTATCTTCTTCTTCTTCTTCTTCTTCTTCTTCATCTCAGGTGTCACATGTTTCAATTTCTGTTGTTCATTAGAATGTAATGTAATAATGCAACTGTCTTGTCTGTTTGTTTGTTCCATCATAACTATTAACTTAACATTACCTGATTGATATAAATCGCCTTCAACTCCGTATTTCTGCTACATTGCACATTCTAATCGTTTATCATATCTATATATACTGCAATTATCGCTTCAATTTATGATATCAACTGATTCTCTTCCTCGTAATTTGGTCTTTTAACGTCATTGCAGTTATTTAATTCATAGATTCGTTAATTATGTGTGTGGTTAACGATTCTACTGTCATTTACTGTATTTCCGGTAATGATTTTAACATATTGCCATGAGATATCTTTATGTATGTAGTGTTTGCATCAAATAAGAACAACTTTTAATGTGAGAAGCGTACAAATAACATAGTAATTATTCATTCTAACATTATACAGTTTTTAAACTAGAGTACTTCATTTTTTGTACTTTAATTACTCTATTCTTTATTTATTTATTCATTTAGTAGGTTTATTTATTTTATTTCTGCCGGATCCCACCGCTATATATATATGTGTGTGATGTAATTAAATCGTGATCTGCAGGAGGTAAGGTTTCAGCTACGGTGTTTACGTTACAAAACAGCTGTAGCTATACAGTTTGGCCGGGAACGCTCAGTGGAAACTCCGGTCCTGTATTAGGTGAGGGCGGATTCTCATTATCCCCTGGTGCCTCTGTTCAGTTTATTGCCATGCCAGGCTGGTCTGGTCGGTTCTGGGCCCGAACCGGATGCACGTTTGACGAATATGGAAACGGTAAGTGCATGACCGGGGATTGTGGCAGTACTCTTAAGTGCAACGGCGGTGGCGACCCACCAGTTTCGCTAGCGGAGTTCACAATCGCTGGCGGCAATAGCAACAGTAACAGTGATAAGGACTTTTATGATGTTAGCCTTGTGGACGGGTACAATGTCGGCATTGGCATAAAGCCGACGGGTGGGAATGGCGACTGCCAGTACGCAGGGTGTATTGCAGACCTAAACATTAACTGTCTGGCGGAGCTGAGGGTGGTTGATGGTGGTGGCGCGGTGGTGGCTTGTAAAAGTGCATGTGATGCTTTTAACGCGCCGGAGTTCTGCTGCACCGGGGATCATTCAATGCCAGCCACGTGTGCACCGACACAGTTCTCGGTTATGTTCAAAGCAGCGTGCCCGAGTGCCTACAGCTATGCGTATGATGATGCATCGAGTACGTTCACTTGTTCCGGGTCGGATTACTTGATTACATTCTGTCCAGCTGGGATTTGAAAAACTTAATTACCAAATTTTGATTACAAAATCACTGAGATTAATGATGAATTGATGGGTTAGAAGTCAGATAACAAGCAAGTTTAAAATTTTAAACTCCACTAAATTTCTTTCTTTTTTGGGTTATTTTCTTCAACAAATTGCATGGCTTATCCTTTACAACAAACAAGATTACACCATGAAAACTTATACTCAAGGAAAAAAAGCTGTTCTATAATTTACAGTTAAGAAGCTTCAAAACCATGACTCCATGTCACCTGAACCTGTGCATAGACCGGTATCGCTAAAAAGTGTTTGATCCGAGCAATCTAGTGATGCACCGCAGGCAATATTATACGCTTGGCATGCTGAATGACATACTCTTAATCTGTTATTACCATCTTTCTCACACTTTTGTATCGATATCTGTTTCATTGCACACGAGTTATATAATTATATGCAGATTTACAAGCATAAAAATAATGAAACCAGTATGGAAATATAAATCTTACCCAACATGCGAGTCGTCTGGCTGCTTTATCACAGTTTCGGCCTATAAACATATTAAGAATCTTTCTAGCACCGTTCGGGTACAACCGGTGATAATTAGGCATCACCACAACATCCTCCACCTGCCTCAAGATGCTTGATTCACTTGGTGCACAATGTTGCCCGTTACCGTCATCAATTAACACATCTTTGCAAATTGAAAGGTTATTAAGAACCAATGAACTGTTTCGACAAGTATACCCCGCGTAGTCAGAGCACCTAAATTCACACACCCCGTTATCACACACTCCACCATGAAGGCTGCATTGTTCATCACAAACCGCTGCAAAAACCGTCCAAAAGTAGTTGCTAAATTAGGTATTTTGAAAAAAAAAGAGATTGCAAGGCTAAAGTCTAAACACTAACTCACCAGCTGAGCAGTCAATCCCAGTGAACCCGTTTTTACATTCACAAACACCGTTCCTTAGGCACTTTCCATGTCCATTACAGTTGCTAGGGCACGACCCTGAAAATATTAAACCCGTCAAGAAACTTTAATGATATTATACTGAATATATAACGTACAAAACCGCAAAAAGATCTTACGTTTGCTACAATCATGGCCATCAAACCCAAGAAAGCAAACACACTTTCCATCAATACAATCCCCGTTCAAATTGCATGAGTTGGCGCACTGATTGGATATGAGAACCGGGTTCACGCCACAAAGTTCATGATACGGTGGGCAAATCAGCTCGCCTGTTTTGCAAACCATTTACACAAGCTTAAGAACAGAATGAAAACTGTAGAACTTCAATAACATTTTCCACAAATTACCGTTAAACCCGGGAAATTGAACGGGCCCACCAACTTCCGGGCAAGCTTTCCAAATGCCATCAACAGCAACCTGTAGAGTCATGTTGACGCACCTATGTTGGTAACACCCGTTTCCTTGGGCCATAGAACCTCTAACAAACCCGTTACGTACTAATGACGAGGCCATACACCTATAGAAATTATAATTAAAAGTTACCACCGTTAAGTTTTATTTTATCAAACTTCATATTAAATTTCAGTTTCTACCTTGAGTTACTCCCACGCACTTCACCTAACATTCTGTCGGGCATTCGTGCACTGTTGGTGTCGACACATGAACCATCAGAATAAGCTACAAAATAGGTGCAATAATCAGCCAATGTCGACTGTCCGCCTGCGTTGACCAAGAATCAGAAAGTCAACTTTTAGGATTAAACCATATCATTCATTTAATAACATGACACGATTATACCTTTGTTAGCCTGAGGGAAATAACGGGCCCACTGAGGAAGGTCTCCACTATAATTTACAATTGGACAATAACCCTCGGCCTCCCGATTATATGTACACCCTGAAAACTGTGTGGTATTGCAATGATACGCACCTTTCCATAAATTGCAACGGTTGGTCACAAATTCAGTACCTTGATTTAGACCCCAATCAAGACGGTCTGCCATGCTGTAATTAGCTTCATACCAACCACTATCTTCTAATAAAGCTAGTGTCATTTTTGAAATTACAGATCGTGTATCAACCGAACCCGTCATTATTTCATTCATTAACAGTCTCTTCTCCCAGTGAGATCCTGATGCATATTATACAATTATGGAATTATCTCATGAACCTAAATTTCTTTTTGTTAAAATTTTCCTTTTAATGAAATGGATAGTTTAATGAACCTGATGTCCCACGCCCTCCACCGTCTTCTAATTCTAGACCCGTGAAATTCTCGGAAAATGCCTAACATGAAGTTTTCGAATATTATGTATTTTTATGTTTAAAATACTCGTACTTAAAGAATGTTGTTTAAATAAAATCAAGGTAATATAATACGTACCCCGTAATGATGGCGTGAATGCATGATAACGCGTGGAAGAACTACACGAGTCACCACCCTCCCAAGTTTTTCATCCATGGTTTCTTTAGTGACCTATATAAACAAAAAAACATTAATAATGGTTAAAACTTAACGCATCATAGTGCGATAAAGTTTCTTAATTTTTTACATTGTTGCATCAATAACATGATGACCAACCTGACTACGTCGTCGTTTTCTCTCATCTCTAAAATGCGTGAAGGCGTGAGGGTCAAATCCAAGAACATGAATAACCTATAAAACATTTTAAAATGCTCAAATATTTTCAATATCCGTGTCAAATATTAAATAAATAGCAAAGATACTCACTTCATGTATAAGGGTAGCCGAAAGTAGCGTTTCTGCTTCCGCTGTCAAGTGACGTGGCGCAACATTCACGTGTCCTTTAAACAAACAAGTAACAGATTACCAATACGTTCATCCATCTTTGAAACACTTAAGGAAATAAAATAACTAAATACCAGCAATTGCACGACCCCATTGATCACGTTCACATGCTACGGCCCACGCCAGCGTATTACCCGTTGTGGGCCTCGTAGTCACCAAAAGAACCAAATCCGCATTTGCAACGCCCTCTGGAAAAACACAAAGAAACAAAAGTCAATGATCAGACTGAAAAAAGTCAATAAATAGAGTAACAAGTTACCTTCAACGTATTCACGTGGAAGCTGAACACCACCATCTTGTCCACAAGCAGAGTAACCACTTAACCTTAGGTTTCCTCTCACGCGTTCAACCGCCAGAGCTCGTTTAAACCATTCAGCCGTCTGCCCTAAAGCCTGTTCACCACAATATATTAAAAAAATATCAAAATACAAAATTTATCATCAAAAGTTTAATAAAAACCTTGTGAAGCCGATGCCTTTTGTCATCCCCAGTTATATCATCCAACGTGCAGTTATACCAACAGTCACCAAATATTGGAGGATCGTTGTGCGGATTACATGTGGGCCCACCCGAATCAAAACCTCCCAGAGGCTCACCTAGCTGTCAAAATGAAAAAAAAAAAATCTTAATCAAGATTCTAATTTAACACGCTACAATCAGATTATTATTATTATGCTAAGCTCACCTTAACTATATCTCCAACATTCCTACAATCTCTATCGGTTGAATGACCGACAGCGTCATAATTCAAATAAATTCTTATGGGCAACTTCGCATTATTCAAAAAACTTGATTTTGAAGTTTGTAACAACTCTCTTCCCCTTCGGTGAAGACCACCCGAGCTATGATAAACCTGTGGCGTAACCGAAAACACTTTGTTTCCCGGCCTTTTCCGCCTTTGTTCAATTATTTGATCATGAATGCACGAATGCGACTGAATAATTTCACCACCGTTTTCCGGTCTTCGTGGCCTATCCCCAAATTTCGCGTGACTGGTATCGAACAATACCAACACTAAAAGCACCTGTAAAGCAAGAGTATCATAAATCATAATTACGCCATTTACTAATTACTGAAAATTAGTCATGTTTTCATCAAGATATGAAATTGACACCTATAATTTATGATGTGACATTTAGTTATAATATTTATAAATCTTTACTAAATTAAGCTTTGAACCCTAATCTTGTTCTACACATATTCCTATTGTTTGATGTTGATATTATGTCAAATTAAGTGAAACATTATAACCCCAGAAACCCAAATTAACACATATACATGATTGAATAATTGAATTCAAGAAACTGAAAAAAGTTTCAATTTTTATGATTAATATATGAAATTATTAACTAAATAAAAAGATGTAAATTGACCTGAATAATCAGTAGCTCAGTCCACAGTTTCCTTCTAAAGAAACCAATGCATCTGGAATTAATAATAACAAAATCAAAAGAACAAATCTTGAACTCCATGAAACGAATTGAACAAACGCCGGAAAACTCATCGGATAATCAAATCTCCGGCGACCAGATCGGCGAAACCGCCATTAAAATTAGTGGGCATTAATTAAGAAATTGAAGAATTGGGTTTGTGGGTGTGAGCTGTTGTTATTAATATTTGATCAGTTGTAATTGAATTGAATTGAGATAATAATAATATTATTATTAAAAAATAAAGGGTGAATGCCGTTGTTGTACAGAGTGGACTTGTTCTTCGTCTTGAAAGACAGAATAATTACAAAATTGATTGAATAATTGGGTGGTTTATTTATTTCTTCAGAGAATTAATGTTTGTTTTGAGTGTGATGATTCGTAGACTGGGTGAATGGTGATTTGGGGAACTAGGGAAGAGAAGCCTAACATGAACAAGAATAATATAATAAGAATATCAATAAATATGTTTTTTTTTTCAATGAAAATTTATTTTGGGTGTATTAATATAGAAATTGTTTCTTCTATATCTATATCTATATCTATATATATATACTATATATAATACATCATCAAATAAGGGCAATTGAAGACACCTTGATTTTAAGAGATTCACAAATTAATTAATTAACATATGGTATAACCTTTAATGTATCCAAGATTGGGACAAACTTATCAACAACTAAAAAAGGTTATTAAATAGTTATAACATTAACCCTTTCACTTTGCTTAACTTTTGTAAATTTTAAAAATAATTACAACTATTATCCTTAATATTTTACTCTTATATGATTTTTATTTACATTTTTAACTCAACCGTCCTCATTATTTTTAACTATTAATAACTTTTTCATGTGCTAATATTTTTTTAAAGAAATTATACCATAAAAACGAGCATGTTTTTATTTTTAATTTGAGTATCATATTGTTATAATTTTTTCATTTAAAAAATATTATTTTACGTAGAGGCGTTTGCTGTCTGGTTTTAATGGATTTTAAATTAAACCGTGGGTCAAACCGTTAGTAACCGGTTTTTGTCGTCGAAAACCGAAACGAACCTTTGAAAATTGAAAACGACCGGCCAAAAGTTAATGAAAAAAATCAATGGTGAAATCAAACCGATGATTGGTTTGAACGTTTTTCGGTTTCAAATCGAACAACGAACATCCATAAACTTGTTACATAATTACAAATGTATGTGTTTCCCGCTGCAACGCGCGAGCACCTGTCTAGTCTATACCTATACTATATATAAATCATGAATTAGGGACCTCTTAAATTTTAAGAGGTATCAAACTCATTGCTTTATATACAACACATTATGCATCAAAAATTTAAAAATTATGAGTAATTAAGTCTTTACCAACAATAACTTCATTCTTTCAAAATATACTTATAACTTTGGTCTACATTTTTTATAAGTTTAATAATAGTTACACATATGCCCTTTAATTTAAAACCAACTACCCCTCGACTTTTTAACGGCCATAACTTTTTCACACGTTAATATTTTTTCAAAAAAAAATAAATCATAAAAACGAGCATTTTATTCTCTTTAATTTGGGTATAATATTGTTATAGTTTTTAGTTTTAAAAAGTTAGCATGTTACGCGCTTACCATGTAGAGTCAGGTAACAAGTCGAGTCGGGTGAGTTCGGGTCGTGCGAAATGACAATATGATCAGAATGATGTGTTTCCCGCTGCAACGCGCGAGCACCTGTCTAGTCTATACCTATACTATATATAAATCATGAATTAGGGACCTCCTAAATTTTAAGAGGTATCAAACTCATTGCTTTATATACAACACATAATGCATCAACAATTTAAAAATTATGAGTAATTAAGTCTTTACCAACAATAACTTCATTCTTTCAAAATATACTTATAACTTTGGTATACATTTTTTATAAGTTTAATAATAGTTACACATATGCCCTCTAATTTAAAACCAACTACCCCGCGACTTTTTAACGGCCATAACTTTTTCACACGTTAATATTTTTTCAAAAAAAAAATAAATCATAAAAACGAGCATTTTATTCTCTTTAATTTGGGTATAATATTGTTATAGTTTTTAGTTTTAAAAAGTTAGCATGTTACGCGCTTACCATGTAGAGTCAGGTAACAAGTCGAGTCGGGTGAGTTCGGGTCGTGCGAAATGACAATATGATCGGAATGAGTCGATACAAAAAAAATGGTTATGGTTCGGGTTCGAGTAAAAATGGGCCAGGTCAGAACGTTGTCGAGTCAGAACGGGTTTGGGGCCAAAACGGGTTGGTTTAAAAAATGATTTATTTCAAATTACTGTATATTTCAAATTACTATATATTGGTTCGCATGTTTTAATGTCGGTAACGTGCATTCTCGTCCGGTTACGCGTGTTCAATCTTCGATTACACGTAACTGGCTTTGCAAGAGTTACGCGTCCAATTTTATGCTTTGTGCGTGCTGTCATCAGGTAACGTATGTAACGATGCGGACTATGCGTTCAATTGCAACTTGCACGCGTCCCGCTGCATTACATGGGCACCCTGCTAGTTTGGTATAAAGTATATTAATGTTGTCCTTCATTAAGCCAAAAATTAGAACCATCAAAACAAAAACACCACCACTAAAACAACTCCAATGTTTCTAAGACAAGTTTAATATTTTTTTACTTTGTGTTTTAATCAAAAAGAAATCCTAGGACATTAATGTTACCAACCAAGTTGGCTAGCGGAATAGGTTTGCCTCTGAACACATGTTCATTTCTTGCCTTTCATAAATACCAAAATGTAGTAAGACTAACTGTTTGAAATGCCTTCGCATTTTTATCAAAGAACTTAGGTGTCTTACACCATTAGGAGATTATCTGACAAGTTGCTTGAGCAAGACTGCATGCAACAAACATGTGCTTGGTAGTTTTATCAAGATCATTAGAGACCAGACAAAACACCAATTACACAACAATATTGCTCCTTAGCAAAGAAACCGAGGTCGATAACCTATCCGGTCGTGCAAAGATGTAATCAGGCATAACGTCATTTACCTTGATCAGCTCATCAGACACTCTTAACTAAGAACACCCAACCGCATCTAACCTTCACACGCTCCAATTCACACCCAATTCCAAATTTACCTATTGGCACACAGCTAGCGGGTTTCTCAACATATTTCAATATCAGTTGTCAGAATCCTAGACCATCCCTAGTTACCACAAATCTCTCCCGATACTATAACCAATCGCTCCGTCAATATACAAAATTGGAAACCTTGTGTTTAAGGACTCTTCTCCAATCCATCAATCTAACCAAAATATAGAGTTATTATCCCCTCTAACAGCCCACATATAATTATTATTTAAATTAACACTCATCTTATCAATAAAACTTGAAATATTAAAGTTTTGGTTTCAATGCCTCATGATATAAATATTTGCTTGAATAACCTGCCATAAGCATGATGAATGATGAATAAACCAAAATAACCTTCTTCCACAATCCTTTCCTATTCATCAAGATTTTTCAAGGTTTAAAATGACTATGTGATATATACATAAATAGAATCTTTAAAAAAATGATAATGTTGCGTTAGTTTTATTAAAAATAAAATAATATTTCTACTTTTTTTGAATAATAAAACCGATCAATTTATTAATTTTAATTTGAGTGTAGTATTGCGAGTTTTCTCTTAAAACAATTTTGAGTTTTCTCTTAAAACAATTTTCAAAAACATTGATTTGTTATACATAAATGTCATGTAATTGTACATACAAATGTTTAATTATGTATATAAGGTTGTGTAATTATATACACTTGCCACACAATTATTCACTTGTTGAGCTGTTGATTATAACGTTACAAAAATATATAAGTATCTTGTGTTATCATGATGTGCACTAAACGAACACATATACCCCTCGCCTAATTATATACATTCGCGCAAACAATCAATTTCCTACAAGAACAAGTATCTATATGTGTGCATATATATATATATATGGAGTTGATTTATTTGAAAAACACTTTGAGTTTTAAGAACTCGAAAGACCTCGTCGACGTAACAAAAAAAGTTGATTTTTTTACATATATGTAGGTTACATGTACATTTAAAAATTACATGTTTTACGCACCGAGTCGAATTTTTACATAGGTGTAACGTGTCACATCCCAACCTACGGCGGAAATGTCGGGGCGCGAACTGATTGTCACAGCTCTCAAGGTTACTATCATGCACAATATAAGTTTCAATATCTATTTAATAATTTCAAATAAAACAAATATTCATGTACATCAATGTTATAAATAAACAATTACATTAAACATCCAAAATTAAGTTCTTGTATCTTTTCTCTAACATGCATCCTAAGTTGCTTCAAACAATCTTGATAATCACGTCACACGATAACCTGCATATGCGTTGAAAATAATATAGTTTGTCAACACAAGGTTGAGTGAGCAACACACCAGTTTAGTTGTACGTATAGTATATATAACAAAATACGTAGCTGCAACAAGTCATATGAGAATAACAAATTAACCAAATAAGCAAGTATAACTGAGATGTCGAGAAGCACAAAGGCTAACGACTAGCGTATGATCATACTAGACTGAGATTATGTTGGATCTCTCCGAATGCGAAAGTATACAAAGCAAATAAGCACATAAACAAGTAAGGTATAAGTTGTTAACACATAATACAAAGTTGCAGTTTTGAGTATAAGTATGTATGAAAAGTATATTTACGCATATGTCCCCAAAACGTGAGAAAACAAGTAAAATAGGGGAATGTGGTACTCACCTTGGCCAAATAAGCAAAGCGGGAATGAATGCGACAAGAAAGCGATAAACCACACTCGACGAGGTATATCAACAAACAAATCTCCTAAGTAATAATAATTACGGAAATTAAATAAGAATACAACAACGAAAGCAAAAATAGATAGATGTTCGGGATTTGTTAATCAAGTATATTCTTATGAAAGTTAAATATTTATTATAAAAGTTCTATCGTAAATAACATGACTTAATTACATGAAAATACTTAAATAAATATTTATAAAACATTTTAGTTTATATAAAGAGATTTATTTATTTAAATCTAAAAAAAATACGTTTAATATATATGTTTCTATCATTGATAAATGTTTTCTTTTAACTAAGTATAGTAAATAATAGATAATACGTAATAAATAATAATATTTATATAAAGTAAAATCTTTTTATAAAGCAATTAAATTTATACGAGATATTCTAAATATATCTTAAAGCCCTTTTTTTATATGTATGTATATATATATAAAAGGTTTTTAACCAAGGTTCGGAAAACAATCTAGTTAATAAGTCGGTTTTGAAAAACATATCGATTGTTTATGAGTTTATAATACAGTGTATTTGCTTAACTATGTTAATATCATAGCTTAAATGAATAATTATCAAAAAACTAAACAAAGAAAACAAGCTGGGGAGTTCGAACCTGCGCCCCTCCGGCGGCATGAACCGACAACACCACACTCTAGTCATCTGAGCTAGGGTGTTAAGTGATTATAACCTGAAACGAAAATTACTTAAACAGAACCAGACTTGAAACCAAGAACACAATGAACCCTAGAATCGTTAATCCTCTTAGTTGTTTGTTTATTGATTAATTAATTATAGGGTTATCGATGAGGGTTGAATGGCGATTATAATGATATACTTAATTACCTCAAACGACGACAATACACTGGATAACTTGATCGATATGTAGACGGCCAAAGGACAGATCAGAACTGGCAGTAGCAGCAACAATAATATAATTGAATACAGGGGTTCGATTAGAGATGTTTCAAAGATCGTATGCGTAGGTTTAATTGAATTATAATGGGCGATTTCTTGTATAACAATAAACGAGATGAGGCGGATTAGTATAATAAGAAATCGGTATCTAATTGATCCTAGTTTCCTGATTACGAACGTCGGTGGACTCGTTATAGCATAAATAAAAATCTGAAAGATTCAATTTCTAAGTTAGTATCGAAAATTAAGGTCCAAGCAAACAGTTATTGAATTCAGGTACAAAAAAACTAATATGGGTCGGGTTTGGGTCCTGGATAACCAGATTATCATATGGGTTATACTATATTTACACATTGGACCTTGAAGTTTGAAGTTGGATACAAAAAGATTTAAGACTTATACTTGGGTTGAAAATGTAAAATTAATTAAGATTTTTATAAACAATTTAATATAAATAAAATAATCAAACTAACTTGATAACGAAATATTTTTAATACAAATAACTCGAACCTTGAACCGAGTTGGGTGAAAGTATAAATCGAAAAACCCGATTTGTACATAACGGACGTTTATATTAGTTTAATCGCTGTACATCTTTATTCTCTCTCATACTTAATTTTTTAATTAGATTTAATCTCAATCACATAATCTATCCTATTTAATTAAATGTTTGGTTAAAAATGAAGTTTTTAAAAATTAACAAGTTCTTAAATTATTTTTCTTCTATATATCTCAAGAAATGAAAAGTAAGAATTGTGATTGTTAAGTTGTGATTAAACTATTCATTGTTATTAACTATATTTTAAAAATAAATAAAACGATTACAAATAATAGGTTTCACGAAATTCATTTCTTTGGGTTTAGCATCCAAATTGTAAACTAAAATTCTTAAATAAGCTTCTTTTACTTCTAACACTCCAAACTGAAATCTTAAATTTTAAAACAAACACACCCTGAAAAAAAACATGTTAACATGTTTTGTTTAAAAGTTAAGACGAAAGTCGTAAAAACAGGTTTTCTTTTGAATATTTTTTCCTAAAATTCAGAAGAAAATAGGGTGTTCTTTTAGTTCAACAAATTTTACTTTTTGAAGAAATAAAATCTATTGAATTTGCATCTTTAATCAATATAATAAAAAAATTGAGAAGACGTCAAATTAAGCAAATATCTAGAAAATAAAACATCTTTTAATTATGGTAAAACCTTATAACTACATCTATTTCTCTTTGTTTAACATCAATCATCATACTATTTTAGACCAAATCCTCTCGTCTAGCTAAGTCAATATAGTTATAGATCGAGTCATTGACATTGGTGTAGGATTTAAGTAATTTAGTATCACTTTGTTTAATTATAATGAGAGGTTAATTCTCATTTACGTATAATAAGCTCCGAGTTATCTTGCATGATATATCCCTGAGTTGAATGGAGGCCATGGTAATAATGAGTTGTGAACTTAAAAGTGGATAATCATAATAATAGAAAACGAAGAGTATATATGTACCAAAACTAATATATGATGCCTGTCCGCACCATTCTATCTTCATTTTCTTCTCATATACGGCATGACGATATAGCGTATGAAAAAAATGTCAGAAAGGGGAAAAAACGGGGAAGAATGTTGGTGGCATGCGTAAAGTTATGGTCAGGGACATGAGGGATATTGAAGTGATCTATTAGCATTTATTAGCCTTGTTGTATGAAGAGATATTTCATTAATAGAATGTTATTTCTTAAGAAATAATGAAACATTGAATAATAGATTATTAAATTGTTAAAGTATTACTTGTATTAAATTATATAATCATTAAATTATATACGTGAATCATTAATTTGTTTGATTACATGCTTAATTTTAGCCTTTAAAGATATTCATATTATACTTCAAAGCTTTAGATGTAATTGAAGTTTAATTTGTCCTGTAACATGAAATACAGATAATGAATGATAAAAGATCTACATTTGTTTCTTTAAGTGTAAGATATTTATTATATTAAGTACATGAGTAAAATCTGCATATATATACTACGATGGGCAAATAAATCTATAACTTATTGAATAATAATATTTTATTCTTATTATATCTATTACAGTTTAAATAATGTCATAACACATATTCTTTTTATGCACGCCGTAAGTTAATGAATATTTTTAAATCTTTGGGGATAATTCATTTTGTATAATTCTTTTTATACACCCATATTAATGCAAGGGTGGCAAATCATTCACAAACTCCACTTGCATATTTATATAATTCATTTTGATTTTTTTATTCGTCTATCCAAATTATCTAGTAACGCCAATTAATTAGATCTTCAAAGCAGATGAGGTTTTGTTTCAAATTATTACAATTAGATATTTTTATCAATATTATATATTATTGAATTTTGTTAAGTACACCCTAAAGTTAAAAGTAAACATGCGGCCTAAAAATGGTTTGCGCGTATCTTTTGTATATAAAAGAGTAACTCGCTTGTATTGATCACCTAAGTTGCTGCTCGTGCATAATTAGTGCGATGCGAACTGGTTAGAAATCGCCGACAGCAGATGTTGCTAATAGCTTAAGTTACTAATGATCACAATTAGTAGCAATAAGATAACATATATGTTGCTAATCATAGTTGTTGTCGATAGACTAGTTTATTGACAGTCACTTCCTACTAATGTTATGTTACTACTTATAGATCATTGACATTTGAGAGTCATCCTTTAGCCCTGTCTCTTGGATCATGCCAAAAGGGTGGTACCCCGACGTAGCCCCCCCCCCCCCCCCCCCCAAAAGACACAGCGATATGCTGGTCAGTGGAGTACTTGATATTGGTAAGAGTAGAAGAAAAATGCTTTTGGAGATTGAGGTGACGAAGATGTAGTGAAACGATGATGTATGGGGTTGAGGTTGTGGCTGTGGTTGTTGAATCTACAATAGTTGCTTTAGGTGGTGACGATGCTGACAATCTCATCAATGTTGATGTTAAATTCTCTCGAATGTGTCAAAAGGAAAATATAACGACCAAATTTGTGGGAAAAAAAGGTCATACCTTAAGTAGTGATTTTGTTGATGATGTATCACATCGGTGCTAACATTTATCACCAGATTAGAAATGACTCATCTAGAATTTACTTATTCTAGTAAAATTAATGATTTTGGTATAATACCCGTATGAACTGATGATGAAATAAATAAAATTTATTCATGTGCAACATAATTACGCAAGTACATGCTTTACAAACCAAATAAAATGTAATTTTTACTAATAATCTGGTTTAGTAAAAAGTAAAAGAAATGGTGCACGGTATAAAGTATAAAATAAATAATTAAGACCATAAAAAAGTCATTTATGACATATATTATACTAAAAATCTTAAAACAAAAAAAAGATTTTATTTTAAACGACGACTTTATTTTTATCAGATCATCACACTTTTCAAATTTGAAAGTAATGTTGTCATACTTTAGCCAGATTATGTTGTCTTAACCCAGGCCCGGCTCCGAGAATGGTTGAATCGAGCCGAAGGCGAAATTTTTTTTTGGGTCTTAATAGAAAGGGGTATCTCGTTGGGTTTAAAAATTTAAGTTTGAAATCCAATAGGTAATACTTAATAAGTGTGTTGAAATTGTTTCGGTCAAAAATTGGCAAAGCAACTTTTGATCAAATTAGTGCGTGAGGTGGAGTGCTTAATGATAATAAGATCGAACACAAAGATATGATTACGAGGGAAAAAACCCTTGATTATGATAATCTTCGTTTCAGTCAAGAGTTTACGACGTAATCTTTAGTCGAATCACTTCGGTTAAAGATTATGAACTTAACTTTTGATCGAATTAACGCTTGATTATTATGATCTCCGGCACAAAAACCCCTGGACGGCGAAAACTATCACCGTCAATATTATTAATAATAAAACCGGTGATTACAAAGGTTGGAGCTGATAAGTGATCGTGAGCTAAGTGATACAATGATTACCAGTAGCTAAACAAGTGAGTTGTGTGTGGCCTAATGATATTATCAGCTCATATTTATAATAAGAGATTACAACTGATATCCCGATTATTCCGGAAACCCTAGACTATTTCTTCAACAAGCCGTTGCTGCCCACGTTCTTTGTTGAAGAAGTTCAAGTAGCATTCCGTTGCAATCCACGTTCTTATAAACATATTTACCACGTGCTCTTATCTGCAAAACAATCAGATAATATAGGACAATTGAATTAGTTAACGTACATTCCTCAGAATAACAGCTTAAGTCAACATCCTTAAGTCAGGCTCAATTCCGAAGATAAAAAATCTACACCCAACAATTGCCCCCAATTTTTACAGATAAGGCGCGACAGCTGTAAAAATTTCAAATTTTGAAAAGTAAAATATCTTCTACCAACTTAAAGGACGTGCACGCGGATTGAGGAGAGCCTATGCCCGTCCCTCCAGGTTATAATTAAACCATTTCCCAATCTCGAAATAATACTTCTTCCATCGATTCACAATCAGGTCAGTTTTCCTTCCTTGTCTTCTTTATTTTCTTGAAATTTTTCATCTTATCAAACGATAATGAGAAAGAGAACCCCTCGCGCGCCCAATCCTTTTTCGTTTGCAACCTCAAATGACTTTGTCGATCAGACTCTCATTCCGACAACCGATGAAGACCAGTGTCTCTTTAAGGATCTTGACATCAGATTCTTGAAAGATTCAGGCTTGTTGCCTGCCGAAGCCATTATTAGACCTTACGACCCTAAAACCAAAGCCGACTTTTCTTCCAAAACCTGGGTGTGTTTCTTTTATTATCCCTTTTCGATCGGCCTTTCATATCCATTTTCCCCACTCATCCAAGAGTTCTTTGACGTGACCGGATTCTCGTACTCACAAGTCATGCCAATGGTGTGGAGGGTTTTGGCCACAGTAGATCGTCTGAACAAAGCCCATGGGTTGTCCATAGGTGTGCCCGAGATAGCCGCAACTTATAACCTCCGAACTCACGGATCGTTTCGCTATTGTCTTCAATATAATCCAGCCGTCTTTACATGGTTCCCAAGGTGTCCAGTAGTGACCCCGATTGGAAAAAACATTTCTTTTTCGTCCGCCGATACTCTATTCCGAACGGGATGGATTTGCCTATTAAATGGGTTCATAAGGGTAGGAAATCTGTAGGATATAATTTCTTTTTGCAAACGATTCATCTTAATATGGTTTGTTTCTTGACAGTTGTGTTTGAGGATTTGATAAAGTTCAGGAAGGATACGAAGAAAAGGCTCAAGGCGTTGTTCAAGGTTCCAGCAGAGGAAAGGGAGTTTTGGTTGGAGGAAGAAACAGGAGAAACAAGTGTGATTGCTGCGAAACCCGCTGAGAGTATGACTTCTGGTAAGTATTTTGGGGATACTAGGTTTTCTAGGGATTTTGTTATCTTGAAAATGACTTGATAAACCATTGTATAGGGATGCCGAAGCCAAAGTCTTTTAGCTTAGTTGATTTGGATGATCTCATTGAGGACAGAACTGTGGTGAAACAAGAACATTCCAAGACACTTTCCCCTTCGGTGAGAATTCCAACTACTCGCCAAAAAAGTGTTGCACAGAAGAAGAGAAAAGCCACCACTTCGGCCGAGACCGAGCCCTTTGCTGATATGACCAACACTGATGCTGTAGAGAAGCTTCAAGCTCTTGCTAATTTTCTCGGGACAATAAGTATTTTCGTTTATCCTGAAAATAGTAATCTGCAGAAAAACTAATATTAATTTGGGAATAACAGAAAACCGAAAGTTACCGTCAGATATCCCAAGATGCTGAATTGTCCAAGAGAGAGGCTGAAGCCAAGCTCGCCGATCTCCTACAAGCTGTTGACACCAAGGACAAGCTGCTCAGAAAGAGGGACAAAGAGATTTCGGATCTCAAATCCTCATTTGAGTTGGAGAAGACAGAGTTCTTTGAGGAGACCAAGAAGTGTGCAGCCGCCAGCATTCTGGAGTCGATGATCAAGATGTCAGAGGAAGCGCAAGCGAAAGGTCATGTGATGGATTCTTGGAATTCTGTAGCTTGGAAGAAAAAGCTCAAGATGCTTGAAGAGGATGGGATGGCTGGGACTTCCGAGGGGATCAAGGAGGCTGGAGCTAGTGAGGATGTGAAGGAGACTAAGGTTGGGGAGGCGACGGATTTGGAAAAGAAGGAAGGTGACAATGCCGAGGGTGGA
>NW_027503904.1:0-36540 GCF_021521415.1 Bidens hawaiensis
AATATTTTCTATTACTTTGTTACCCCTCGAGGGTTACGCAAGCCTCGGCCCATCTTGGCTTAGGAATAACAAAGTTAAAACAATATCATTATAAACTCGAGTCTCTATACTAGGTAACCCCAGCGAAACACCGCAGCATTTCGACGTACTTAGGTACCATAAATATACACATGATCATTCTCACTCGAACGTACTTAGGTCCGGCCCATCGTGGCTGGAGGTCGTGACCAAGCGTGGTGCGATGTGCCCATCGCATTTTTATCACATATGTAAGGATCTAGACAAACGTATACCACAACATGAGAGCTAGGCTTTTACTCTTATTTATAATGTTTTTAGAGACACTTAGTCTCATGTAAAGTTTTTCATATAACACGTTGACTTGTTTAAAAATAAGTTTTTAAAAGTGGGGCGTATTCACCTTTTCACTTTGGGATCGGCTTCAACACCGTCCGAGGGTCTTTCCCTTGCTATCTCGCACCTATAGTACGAGTATAACCATTTGTTAGTCGGATATGCAATCCGGCTTAAGACCTTTAGTCTTATTTTATAAACTCCGCCTCGATGAACCTTTAGTTCATAAATATCTTTTTACTTGAAAACCTTTAGTTTAAAAGTAAATTTATAAACCTTTAGTTTATTTATAAAACCAGACGTTTCTTCTTCTCTAAGAAACGTATTCTTTTTTTTTTATTATTTAAGAATACTCATTATTACTTAAATAATAATTTCATAACAAAGAATATATATTACACACATATATAATATTCATATTCTATCTTTATTCTTTTCTTTGTTATGTTTCCTTTTCTATTATTGAGGTATCGAGTATAACCTCGACTTAAGGCTTAAGCCTTTAATAATAATATTTTATTATATTCATTTGATATTACGCCTAACCATGTTAGCGTTTTGAAAATCCTAAGGATTTGAGCAGCACTCCCAAGCCGCTTGATTTCTTTTACCTCCTTGATTAACACTTCCTTTTGTCGCTAAACGAAACCACCAATCTTTATCGCTTGTTGGTACGCTTCTCGAGGCACCAACACTTCACGGCACGCACTCCGAGATGATCGTCTGACGTCGATGTCACGAATATCGAGGTATGGTACGAAAAACGAGGAATCGAGAACGGTTATCGAGATGGATCAAGGGCACGAACTTCAAGGTGTAGAGAGATGTTAGAGAGAGAGTAGTATGTGAGTATTTGGTGTGAGATTGTGAAGACCCCGAGGCTGCTATTTATAGGCAAAATTCTGAAGCCCGTCGCGGTACGCGACGGCCTCCTTGGCACCCGTCGCTTAGCCGACGTAGGCCAGAACAGTCACCATATGGATCTGCCACGTGGCGGGCGGTGTGCCACGTGTTAACACGTGGCGGACGATGTGCCACGTGTTGCCACGTGTCGGGACACGTGGCGAAAGGTGTGCCACGTTTGGACGCGTGACAGTCTTGTGCCAGAGATGCCAGGCCACGTCATCGCGATACGCGATAACGTTGGCTTAACAACGATCACGTATCGCTGTTGACTCCATCTAGAACCTTTGACCAAGACTCATCGCGTATCGCGATGGGCTTGTCCTTGTCCCGTCGCGTATCACGATAGGACAAGAAAACAGAATTTTCGTTTTAAACCCTAAGGTTTGGAAATTTGGCAAATTTGGTCCTTAAATTTGGAAAACTTATAATTTGAACTCGAAATTTTCTCGATGTTACATCTCTCATTTAAATAATGAAATTATGTAAATACCCTGGACTTAACGGATGAAAATTGACAGTGTTAAAAAAGGTACTAAAAATGCAAGTTTTTTTGAACCGAGGTTGCACAAAATAAAGAATAAGTACTAAAGTTGCGTAGTTGGTCAAATCAGAGGTACTAAAATGGCATTTAACTCTATATTAAAAAACTAAAGCTTTAAAGCCTTCCCCGTCGGTGCTTTCATTGTGGAGAATTCACCGTTTTCTTTACCGTTGGGCGGCACCAACGAAGGAGGGGTGGTGTTTGCCGTTGGCACCGTTGGCCACGTGTGCTAGTTGGACGGTAAACCGGTACCCACTCCGTTTAGTCTTAGCTATAGCGGTGTGTGCATAGATTTTCTTCATTACCTTATACACATGTCAACTCTGTTACAATGAAGTTTAGCTTTCTTTGAAAAAAAAATTCATCATTCATTCATTATTGGGAATATGATAAAAGTGTCAATTTTAAGTTGGACATAATGAAACGTTGGAATATGTATAAACATTTTGAATATTATACTATAGTCAAATGGATTACTTTTTTTTTCATTTTCCCTTATTATTTCCTTGTATACTTGTTTATGTAATTATTATTTGAAAAAGAGAAATCTGTAATTTGCCTTCCTGGGTTATATCGTCGCTGGATAGAATAACCACTGAAAAAGATTTTGCGAATGTTATGCCACTATGTTTCTTCGACGGGTTTTTCTGACTCAGGTTATTAGTTGACTTTTAGTATTTTAGTAATAATACCAACATATTAAAGGTATTTTAGTAATCTTTTTATAATAAATAATAAATATAATAATAATAATAATAGTAATATAATAATAATAATAATAATAATAATAATAATAATAATAATAAATAATCGTAGAACAGCAGCATCATCTTCATATTAGAACAACAACATAAGCCTTCATAACATCATCTCATCTTCATCATCATCAACCTCAAATCCTTAAACTCATCACCAAGTAATCCCTCTTAATATCATCATCTTCATCATCAGTTTCATAACAAGTAATTAAATCTCTCAAATCCTCAAACCCTAGATTTCATCACTCAAACCCTCAAATCTCTCAAATCCCACCACCAATCGCTTCAATAATTCAACCATCGCACCCATAAATCATTCCGATAAAAACCCCTAACCTCCGGCACCACGGCAGCCACTGGAGCCATGGATTCCGGCCATCTCGTTTTTCCGGTCATGTGTCTTTTGGTGCTTTTATAACATAGCAAGTGAAACTGTGGAAGGGTATACTATGTATTGCAATAATCGATCACAACCCGTTCAACACACCTGGTTTTCCACATCCAAACTTGCAAAATCTTATAAATAAAACTGAAATCATGATAGACATATAAACCATAGAAATTAGAGAGATAATATTATAAGTGATGAATTACAGGATAGTTTGATGAAGACAACAAAATGTTGTTTTAATATCAAGATTATTATTATAAGTTGTGTTAATTAATTTTCTGGATTTAAAACTTAGGAACCCTAATTATAATTGGGGAAGATGAAGTGATAAAAGTGATAATATATAGTTTAGGTTGTATAGTTATACCAAACATTAACTTAGTTCAACTGGTAGTTTTGGTGGGTTGTTAAACTGGAGGTCTCGGATTGAATCCCGGCATTTACATGGTTTTAGATAATTATTTTTAAAATGAATTAAGGCTTAGGGGTAAAAACGTAATTTCAACATTTTTAACAGGTCAACGCTTGGTCAACTGACGGAAGGGCACAGACTGACCCGCCAAAATATCACAGACGTGCAACATGCGCAAAATCTTTTTCAGTGGTTATTTCATCCAACGACGATATAAACCAGGAAGGCAAATTGCAGACTTCTCTTTGAAAAATAACCAATAAACGAACGTGTTTTAGTACCAGCCATTTGATTATATTACAGCTCTATTTTTGTGTGTTTCTTTTTCATTTACCTTAACAAGTACACCGAAACTGAAAATTTTCACGTCTGACATAACATGCAGAAAATGTGTAAACTATTTTATTTAACAATAGTTCTTCGTACCGCTGCAAAGTGCGGGTATAACCTACTAGTTTTTGTAAAATACGATATGAATTTAGATAGTTATATTATATGTTTCTATGTAAGAATACATTTTGTGAAATTTTTAAGGGGTGACATGTTTTCTTTATTTAAAATAACTTATTTTCATTGATCGTTCATTTTTTGTTTTAATAATTATAAATTTCGTTACAATTTTCAAATCTTAGTCGTATGATATGAAGTTTGTTCAAGAGCACATGAGCTACTCGTAAATAGTATTTACAAAATTGAAATTAAGTATTTTTATTAATTTTAAAATATCTAACACAATTATACCGTTTCCTTTGTAGTCATAAATCATAGCCATTTGGTTTGGCGCTAAGTCTCTCAACATTATCATCACAAGAGTTTTGAGTCTTCATTTTTCCTTAACTTATCCTTTGTTCCTTCTCACCTCTCATTCCTTCATTGCTTGGAGTATCCGAAGTTGGGGACCTTGGGTCATGATTTCGATTTATGCAAGGATGGTGTATGTTGTTTATTTACATTTGGTTTGTTTATAAATGTAAGTTTTCAAATTTTCTTTTGCAAATTCTTTCTAGTTTGGGTATTGACGTGGATCTACGTCTCACATTTTGTAGGAACGTATTTGTTTCGTGAACAAAACGTAGATCGATATCTAGAATCAACGTAAAGGTGTGGAATCCCTAAACGTGAACGAAAGCAACAAGGTTTCTCATTATATTCTCTCTATTTTTCATATATCTCAATGAATAGCAGTGAAGTACAACAAGATATAACAAATATCAGTACAAGTACTTTCAAGACCAAAAAGTTAATGAACTCATATGCCAAACAACCTATATATAGGTGTGTTTGAGACTTATACGCTGCATAAGTACACACATACGTTCACTACATCAAACAACATTCCAAACACTGCTAATCTAATACACGACCTATATGTTGTAACAGACCCCCCCCCCCCCCCCCCCCCCCCCCCCCGATAATTCTTGGTCTTGGTTTTTAAGTTGTATACATTCATACTCCTACACATTTGAATACACATCAAACAAACTAAGAAATTCATGCTAAAACTTCTAACAATATATATGTCATGTAGCAAAAGATTGCTACTGGATCACGTATCACATGAATCAAATAATTTCATATGATATCTTACCCAATTGCAGACTTAGGAAAATAAATCACAGGGGTCGGAAAAAGAGCGGTGTCAAAATTTGATAAGGGTCAATAGGAATTTTAACATAGTACCTTTAAAAGAAAAATTCACAGGATTGACCGACACCCACAACTTTGGTGTAGGTTCGCCGCTAATGTTACCTCAAGTGAAAACTTATAGCATGTTACTTTCATAGAAAATAACTCATAGTAAGCTTGGTTTAAACAATGTGAGACGTTTTGAGTCGTTTAGTTCCAAAACCCGAGACGTGAGGTGTTGGTTTTGTATACAATTAAATAAGGCTATGCGTAGTGGAGGGGCTACAAATGGGGGCGAATTGTGACACGTGGCGCCCAGTCAGTAAATGGTGGGAATTTGTTTTGATGTGTAATGGTGTTTGGGTTACAAGTTGGGTCCACAGTATCTTTTTTTATTATTTTCTTTTTATAATTAAACTAATCAAATAAAAACCAATTTATTTAAATAATTAAATAAAATGCATTAAAATTAAAAAGAAATACAAAAACTAAAAAATACATAACTAAAAATTCATAACTAAAAAAATACTAATATACATAATATTCGCGCATTTTTTCGACCCGTCGTCGTTGCAACAATGCGGTCTCTTCGTGTGACCCGGCCCCTTTGAGGGATTCGTATTCTTTACTCATTTCCCGCAACTCCATCATAGCGGCAATCTTTTCGTGTTGTTTGTTGGTTTCTCTCATGGTATCGTTGAGTTCCTCGACAAACTTTTCGTGATTTTTGATGATTTCGGTCATGATAGCGGTGAGTTCCACGGGTTTCGGTTGGTTCGGGTTGTTTGTAGGATTCATTTTACTAGATTTTTTTGAAGAATTTGGGTATAAATTGTGTATAAATGGATATGAAATGGAGAAGAATGGTGTATGTTTATATATATATATATATGGTTGAGTTATAATAAGAAGATTAGTTTTCCTAAGAATGATAGGAAATAATCTTGTCAATTCATTTGAAAATTGAATGGTTGAGATTAGATTAGAAAGATCATAAAGTGTAAAACAAGGGTAAGTGCATAATAGGGATAACACATTTGTTGACTTTCTCTCTTCACATGCAAGGCATATGTCAAATACCCCCATCATTTTAAAACGCTCATAACTTTTTTATACGACATTTTTTTTCAAAACAATTTCACCATAATAACGAGTATTTTTTTTATCTTTTATATGAGTACCATATTGCTATATATAAAAAAAATCATGAGTTTTTTACAAAGTGTGTTTTATCAAAATTGTGTTTTACAAAATTGTGTTATACAAGTGTGTTTTATTTTTTCATAGTGTTTTTTGTATTGTGTTTTTTACATTGTGTAATTTAATTGTGTCTTTTATTGTGTTTTTATTTTCATAGTGTTTATTCCATTTTGTTTTTTACATTGCGTCTTTTTCATTGTGTTTTTCATAGTGTTTTATTTTCCGACGAAATTTCCGAAGACTTTTTCGGCAAGGTGGTGGCGGTGGGCGGTGGTGGTTGTAGGAGATAAGTGAAAATTTAAGTGGGTTTTAATTAAGTGAGTTTTTGAAATTAAATTAAGTGGGTTTTCAATATTAATGTATTAGACAAAAATACACTCCAACTTAGCCTTCTTAGGATAATCAAACTTCTTATTTGATCATTTCTCTCTCTCTCTCTCTCTATATATATATATATGGTGTTTTAACTAATTAATATTTTTTTTTATATTTGACCGTTTACAACGGCCATTATAATATTATAATATTATTATTCAAATCATCCCGGCGACAAAGAACCCCGTCCCGCCCCTTTTCGCCCAAAAATCGCCCGGGGGAGGCGGTGTTCGCGTCCCTTCGCGCCCAAAATCGCTTAAATTGTAGCCTCCTTATATATGGCCAAAGGTTTGCTTACTAGAGCCATGAGCCATCTATATACGTATTAATTGTTTATGAAGCATACAATTTATATAATTTCTGTTTTCTTTGGTTGTTTTTGACATCAACATATATCTTTACTGAGTTCATTTTCCTTTATGAAAAATGCCTGATTTCAAAGCCTTCTCCTTTTTAATCTTGTTCCTGTTATTGCTATCATGTTTTTGATTTTTCCTCATACTTCTTTTGTTAAGTTTTATCCATTATGTATTTAGACAGAATTACAAATTTTGTCCTTTAAAAAAAGCCAAATTATGGTTCATGTCCTTTTTTTAGTTTCCTTGCAGCGGTGTACTTTAACCTTTTTTTTCTACACGTTATGTCCTTTACGCTAACTGGGTTAGAAAAACTCAGTTAAATGCCCTCACGTGAGGCGCATGTGAGGGCATTTTTGTCTTTTCTACTACCCTGCAACTTCTTCTTCCTCTTTTCTTCATTTTTGCAGATCTCAATTACTAAGATATAATTTAACTTACACCTCAGCCCTTTCTCTTCCCAAACAACCCACCACCAACATCACCCACACTCACACGCCACCACCATCACCAACCGCCCTACACCACCACTTGCCATCATTAACACTTTAAAAAGAAGCCATCACTACCGTCCCCTATCTTCTACTTCACCGGAATCAAACCCTTTCCGTCACAATCGATTTTCCGGCCAACAGTACCTGGGTCAGACCTGGGGAGTCGAAACGAGTTAGGTCGGGCCGATGAATCAATCTCCGTCACAATCTGTTTTCCGACGACTTAATTCCGTTTTAGAGCTTTCATAAATTGCGGATCTAGCATCCAAATCCCCAATTACCGGATCCTAAATGCTCACACTTGATCCACTTCTCTGGATATCAGTTAGGGTGGAGAGGAGGTGGTTTCCAGCGGTGGTGGCGACGATGATGTAGATGACGTGAAGGGGATCACGGCGGGCCAGGTTGCATGTGCTGGGTAGCCAGGTTGCAGGTGCTGGGTATATGGTGTAGGCGTGGTGGTTGATTTGGTGTGGTGGTGGCGATTAACATGGTCTCCGGTGGCCGTTAGTGGTGTGGTTTTGGTTTAAACAGAGAGAGAGAGAGAAGGGGGGAAGAGAAAGAGAGAGATCTGCAAAAAATGAAGAAGAAAAGAGGAAGAAGAAGTTGCAGGGTAGACGAAAAGACAAAAATGCCCTCACATGCGCCTCACGTGAGGGCATTTAACTGAGTTTTTCTAACCCAGTTAGCGTAAAGGACATAACGTGTAGAAAAAAAAGTTTAAAGTACACCGCCTGCAAGGAAACTAAAAAAATAACACGAACCGTAATTTGGCTTTTTTTAAAGGACAAAATTTGTAATTCTGTCATGTATTTATGTTGTCATAATTTTCTCTCTATTCCTCTATACATACCGATTAGCTTGTGTTTTTTTATGCTTATCCAAAATCAGAAGCAGGCATAGTTTAGATTAAGAGAATTAGAGCAATAGTTAAATTAGTTATTATTTTAAATTGGTTTATTACCAAACCCAAACCGTGAAACCGAACAGGAACCAAACCATTAGTAAAGGTTCGGTTCCAGTTTTAAATGTCAACGGTTTGTTTTCGGTTTTCGACAATAAAAACCGTTAGTAACGGCTTGATTTCGATTTAACTTAAAAACCGTAAAACTAGACGGTAATCACCTTGCTTATATACACAATGCAAAACATTAATGAATTGTAATATATGGTTGAGATCAACTACAAATTAAATTAACATGCTAACTGTAAAAATCAAGTAGTGTAATTATATATACCATAGTGTAATTGTAGTGTAGTGTAATTACAGCATAATGTAATTACACTACTTGTAAATATAATATCACTACTCTTTGATTCTCACAGTTAGCACGTTAATTTTATTTTTACGCTAACTTTCCTCATAATATATAATAATAAATAATTTTATAATGTCATCTGAAAACTAAGGCTATGTGTAGTTGGGCTACAAATATAGGCAACGAGAGTGAGAACACCGTCCCCTAGGCGACAAATGGGTAATAAGTGGAGGGGGTGACGAGAATCGCCGGGTGGAGAGATAATGATGATATGACGATCAATTATTGGAGGGTGGGGCGATTTGTAAACAAGAACACCGTTCTCATACTACATGTCGTCCATGTCTGTTACGTGTCAAAAATCGCTTTATTTTATAGCCCCGTCAAATCGTTACACATAATGAGCCGTTAAACACTGATGTTATCGTATTCGTATCGTGTTGTGTTGTGTTGTGTTGGTGGCACTGAGCACCTCTTTGACTTTGGGTTTATTTCTCACCATCATTCGTCGTAACTCGTAACCATCGCCCACCACCTACCACCACTCTCCGGCGTTCCGATCGATTCAATTTTCCGGTAATATTCTCTCTAAACGCACTTCACCATCACATCATTCGTATACTTTCCGTTAACTGTATTGACTGCAAACTTTTCAAATTGAAACTAATTGCAAATTGCAATGAATTAGGTCAATGCTTGTAACCTCAATTTCTAATTAGTATCTATTTTAAACAAAATTACCATTGATCGTTTGAAGTTAGGGTTTCTGATTCAGTTTCAAAACTATAGGTGTATTGCATATACGATTCATGTACTCTGTATTGACTATAAACTGCTTAAATTAAACGTATTAGCAAATTGGAATGAATTAGGTCAATGATTGTAACCTCAGTTTCTAATTACTGTCGATTTTAACAGAATTACCGTTGATCGTTTGAAGTTAGGGTTTCCGTTTCAGTTTCAAACTATAAGTGTACTGCATATATATGATCCGTGTACTCTCTGTTAACTGTATTGACTATAATCTGCTTAAATTAAACCTATTAGCAAACTGGAATGAATTAGGTCAATGATTGTGATCTTAATCTCTAATTAGTCTCGATTTTAACAGAATTACCGTTGATCGTTTGAAGTTAGGGTTTCTGATTCAGTTTTAAAGTATAGGTATATTGCATATACGATTCGTGTACTTTCTGTTAACTGTATTGCCTGTAAATTGTTTGAATTGAAGGTATTTGGAAATTTCAATGAGTCATGTCAATGTTTGTAACCAAATTTTATAAATCGAGGTTGATATTGATACGAACAGAATTACCGTTGATCATTCGAAATTAGGGTTTCCGATTCAGTTTCAAAGTATATGTGTATTGCGTATAGTATACGATTAGTGTACTTTCTGTTAACTATATAGACTGTAAATCGCTTGAATTAAATGTTTTTAAGTTCAAAAGATAGTTCAAATTTCAAAAGATGCATTTTAATAATATATATATTATTTTACATCGAAATAGAAGGCAAAAGTGCTACAAGCGGCGCCGTAACCCGTGAGCTTCTTTTGGTTTGCAAAACCAAGTCTTTTATAAACTACATTGGTTAATCTTGGATGCTTGGAGTTCATAACGTTACTATGCATAACTGTTGGACTCGACTAATTGGAATTAGTTTTGCCAATGTTTGTAGCCTTAATTTCTAATTTAGGGCGATATGAACAGAATTATCATTGATTGTTTAAATTTAGGGTTTCCAATTCGTTTTTGAAGCATTTGTTTTTTGGAAGATATCTGGTTTTGTACTCATCTTTTTTCGTTTGATTCCAATGTGAATTATAAGGAGGTTGTAGTATGGGTTTATCATCTGCTGCTTCTGCTACTAGTCCTCCTAGTGAACCAATGAAATTTTGCGTATTTGATCTGAGAAGAGGACAACGTGAAGGGGAAGAGCTGGAGAAGATCTTGTTCTTCTTCCCAGCTGATTTGCCATTTCCGGCTCAACTTTCGGTTGTTGGCCTCAGTGAAGGACTCATCACTTTCACAAGGTTTGAAAGAAACCTGTAAATCTGTAATTAAAAATAGTTTGAATTTTTGACAGAAACCTGTAAATCCGGTTTGGATGTTTTTTGCAGAATCTTTTCTCCTGAAGCAGCTTGTGAGGTTATAGAAGCAGAAATGCATTCGCATGTGTTCTTTGAGGCCGAGCCTGATATTTGGATGGTAATGGTAAGTGTGTTTTTCATTTAGAAGCATTATTAATTCTTGTTATTTGTGCCCTGCTTGCGGTGCGCGCATATAATGTATATATGTGTGAACCCTCGGGTGGGCAAAAGTAAAATTGCACTAATTTTGACGTTATTTTACTAATTTTGTGAAAATAACGTTAAAAGTGATGGAAGGTTAATCAGGCATCATGTGGTGGCGTTGATAGCCGAAAGACAAGGGTACATGCACCAATCAGCCGGCGTCCCGATGATTGAGTGCTATGTGCCTTATGTAATATGTCCAAGGCTTGATGCAAAACTACTATCGAGCCGAGGGTCTCACCGGAAGCAGCCTCTCTATCCCCATGGGGTAGAGGTAAGGCTGTCTACATCTTACCCTCCTCAGACCCTACCATAGCTTTGCTATTGGTGGGATATACTGAGTACGATGATGATGATGATGATGATTAATTCTTGTTATTTATTTTGATGATGTAAATTTTAATGATACACCTATTAGATTATCTGCATGCTTTGGGTGATCGTTTGTTATTCATTGAATAAGATCTGTCGTAATATAATTCAAACATTGTTGATATTTCTTCACCATACACTCTATAAAAGTTCCTAGAAAGCATTTACATTCTTGTCACATATTGTTATAACCTTCCATCACAGGCACACTTGTCACATTTTGGTAGTACTCATTTATTATGACTTCACTCATAATGGTAAAATATGACTTCATTTCTTCATCCCTTGATATTTCATGTATTACTAAACATGTCCTTGGAAAATTACATTTTTGTCACATTTTAGATATCTGGATAATGTTTTCTATACATATGTTATATATAACCTTCCATCACTGGTCACACATTTTCTAAGTACTCATTTATTATAACCTTGCTCATAATGGTAAAAGATATACTTGTTTCAATATCCCTTGATATTTTCTATATCCATATATCCTTTCAAGTGTTAAATCCTATCATCAAGCTTTTTTATTTGTCACATATCGGCGTGCGCCATCATCTTATTCTTCCTTGACGCCATTGCATCATATCCAGTATCATGTTTATGATGTTTTATAACATTGCATAGGTGATTGTAAAAATGACATTGTCAAAAATAATTTTGTAAAAGTTATATAAATAAGTTCTATGGTTTTATGTCAAATTAAACACAGGCTATTTGTTTTAGGTGATTGCAAAGAACAAAGAGGCAGAAGCCATATGGAGAGTTGAAGCGCTACGCAGTGTTCTTAAGGAAATACACTCTCTTTTTGTTATGTTTCATGGTTCTATAAGAATGTTGCTTGATAAAGAACCTGGTGGAGGACTAATCCGTAGTCATTTGTATACTTTCATCATGGATTACCTTAGTGGTAAGCCCTATTCTGAATCATGTATTACATGAGTCATATATAAATACAATTTTTCTCTATTTGATTTTATAATTTGTTTTTATACCTATTTCTTATATATGTTTATTTCTTTTGAGGCAGATTTTCTCACGGGTAACAAGATTTTGTTACCTAATTTTCGTGACTCATTGAAGGAACGTGGGACTGTACAGATGTTGACAGTTGGACGAGAGGCTGCTATTGAAGTACAGGTCAGCAGTCAGCACATGTGTCTATGAAAAATGCTGTTTTTTTCATAGACTTCAAGAGCAATTTGTTTGTTTTTTTGGAGGATTTATTTCTCAAAAATACCTTTTGATATTTAAACTACTTTTTGTTTGTGCAGTCTCTTGTTGGAACATTAGATTCATGCATGGGAAACGCTTTAGGCTACTCGGTTATCTTGTTTCAGGACCTGCTGGTGTCTACAACTCTGACCCCTGTATGTTGTATCTTTTATTCCTAAGCCCCCCTCCTTTCTCACTCACACACGCGCACTCAGAGACTGAAATACATAGGCCTGTAACGAACACGAACTAGGCATGTTCGTTTTACTTTAAACGAACACTAACGGTTAAGCGAACAGATTTTTTTGTTCATGTCCGTTTGTTAAGAAAATGAATGTGTTTGTCTTCGTTTATATTCTAAATGAACGCTCATAAACAAACATAAATGGCCGAATATAAACGAACGCAAATGAACAAACATATGTTTCTAAAATTTGATTGTGGCGATGGGTTGATGCATGATGGACCATTTAATGTTACTGGTAATTATTAAATAATTAACTGAGTATGTAAAGAAGATAAACACACGTAAATGAACTAACATAAACGTGTCTAAATGAATGAACATTCACAAACGTAATTGAACGGACGAGACATATGTTCATGTCCATTCGTTTGATTAAGTGAACAAATTTTTTTGTTCATGTTCGATCGTGCATTAAATAAACGAATTTCCTTGTGAAATACTTAGATCTGCAAGCGAACCGAACAAACACAAGCTGGGCGTGCTTATCAGCTTATGTTTATTCGTGTAATTCTAACCGAACAAACAGAGACAAACACATAAGCAAACAGATTTTCTTGTTCATGTTCGTTTGTTAAGAAAATGAACTTGTTCGTGTTTGTTTATGTTTTTTTATTTATATTCTAAACGAGCGTAAATGAGCAAGAAATATGTTCATTCGTTTAATTAAATGAACAAAATCTTTTGTTCATTTGTTAATAATCTTTTTGACATATTTCAGGATGACACTGTGAATCTATTTTCATACGGTATCTCAAGGTTGACCCCACGTATACTATCATCGGGAGGAAGTACCTGGTCTTACTTGCGGAAAGGGAACACTTCTGCTCATGCTGAGTCAGCATTGGACCGCTTACATGGTAACCAGGATGGTGCTTCTGCAAGAGGTGATAATTTTCAAATAGTAAGGCCATTACAGCATGGCAAGTGGTCCAAAGGGAAAGACGGGTTTTTAGTTACTGATATTTGGGGTGTAGAAGTTGGTAATTTGGTCCCCACCACCCCGACAATATGGCTTCAGGGAATAGAGCATAAAATGTATCTTTGTGCTTATCAATATAAAAGCTTGACTATAATTATGCTTATACCTGTTACATCTATGCTTAATGGGGAAGAAGGGATCACCATGTTGAAGCAACAACTTCTTGAAAATGTAAGTTTATTTAGCTTTGATCTATACACATGTATTTGGATGTGCTTTGAAAGCGAGCATGTGATATTAAATGGTTAGAATAAGATAAATAAAATATTAATCAATGTCGTAGAAGATATTCTGTTCTATGAAGTTGCAGTAAATAGCTGATACTTCACAAATTGTTATTGTTAGGTAACTTGTGTGTGTGTGTACAATAGGTTAGAGACCCGTGTATTACACGGGTTGAATAAATGAAATATTGAATAGTTAGTAATAAAGATTTAAGAATTATAAAACGATTTTTTGAGAAAAGATGTGATTGAAAGTGGGCCGGTGATATGGAAAGTATTTCTGTTTAAACCCAATTTGTTGTTCAAACTGAAATCAGTTTTCTTTAGTTTTGCAAGTTGTAAATTTATATATTACGAAGGGTTGAAGGGTGAAATAAGAGAAGCCGGAAAATGGTTGGTTGGGCTCACAGAACTGTGAATTTGTGATACGTGGCAGTGGATAGTTACTTGTTTATTAGGTATAGTCATATAGACATATCTGTGTGTGTAGTGACCAAAAAGGACATCTTTATGGAAGAAAGAAGAGATATTTTGAGAAATGACTGTAAAAGCTTATCAGCCTAAGTTAACTCAAGGGATAAATGGATTAATAGTTAAATATAAGTTTTACTATTTCAAACGGGTCGGGCCTGGTTGGGTCAGTTCGGGTCAACCCAGCTGACTCGTCGGAGTAGTTTCAAATACCACTTGTAATGGAGGAGCTTAGCGTGCGGGCAGTTATTTTATCTTCTTTGTTTTTGTAAATAGTACCGTAGTTCATAGATGTTAGGTTAGGGGCGATGTGTTAATTATCTTAGTATTTTTTTTATTGGAGATTAACCCTTCTTGAATTGGGTCTTTTGTTTCTGCATTTGAATCATTTGTTTGAGTCAAATCTCTAGATTTTTATCACATAGTTTAAAACATAATAAGTTGTTGAATAAATCACGAAAATAGTTAACTTTTTAAACTTATTTACACGTTATTGTGTTAAACACGTTATCTTTATGCCCATTACACCAAACAAATTTCATGTATCTACTTTAGTTTTGTGTATCGTCAGATTCGCTCAAATTAATTCCGTGTATGTTATGATTATAGAGACTTAGAGAGATAAACTTGTGTGATGCATGTTTGTAAGTAAGCCAAACACGCATTATTGATATAAGTTTTATTTTCTTTTTGCTGTTTTTCTTTTTCAATCAGGCATCTTCAAAGATACATAAAGTGGAGGAGAAGCTTGCAAAGGGATGGGGTGGTGAAAATGCTTATCATGTCAAAGGTTACCGTTATTTACTGGTAGATGGTGACCGGAACATATCCCGTGCTTCCCCCTCTGGAAAAGTAACTACCCTAACAAAGGTCAAAATCGTCTTTTATCTATTCCCTTGTTATAACTTTGTTCATACATACCTAATTTACCAAATTTCTATTACTTTATTAGTTTATATCATCCTGATTTTTATTCATTTTCAGGAATCGTTACTCGCATTAAATAAGGTTCGGGAAGATGTTGATTTGGAAAGAAGCCGAACAAAAGGGGACGATTTAGAAATATGCATTAGAGCGAAAAACAATTCGTGGGTGATTGCTCGAGCTGCAAGAGGGAAACAACTTTATATAGTTCTTGAAAAGGCCAATGAGACTCTTCTTTATGCCTCAGAAGCTGTTGAGAAGTTTAGTGACAGGTAAAACGGTTGACTACTTTCATTCAAGACTCGTTAATAATTTAATATCATATTCTCTCATTACCAAGACAAATATTGTTGGGTGCATAATACTAGTTTTAGATTTTAATATTGGGATTTGAATATTGATCCTGACTTCAAGTAGTATGCATTTATGTTGATATGTTTCATCTAATGCGGTTAATGAGCTGCATCAGCTCATTAAAAGTTTGAATCAAGCCAAACTTAAACCAACTCGAGCCTAAGTTCGAGCTTATTTAATAAACAAGCTCGAGCCCGAGCTTCATATACTGGGCTTGGCTAGGCTCACGAGCCTAAACTAGCATATAACTTTTAGACATTTTATTTAATATAATAACTATATAATTACATAATAAATAATGTTATATATATAAATGTGCTAAAGTTATAAATATATATATAAAACTATTTATTTAAATAAAATAACATAAGTCTAATAAATAACAAATGAGTTGTGGTTTGTAAAATTACTCACGAGCCAAGCGGAAGCTTTAGACTATAGAGCTTTAAACAAGCCCGAGCCATCTTCGGTTAAATTAGTCGGCTTGACTCGGTTCATTTGCACCTCTTGTTTCTCTCAGTTGATTTTAGTTCTAATATCATGTAGGTACTGCAATAGAGCATTTTCGTTGGATTGAAATTCACTACAGCTACAGCTCCATAAAGTACGGTTTATATTCGGTTATTATCCGCCAATACAACTAGACGTATTTTCACATATTGCTTCTCTGGAGTATTAATGGGGGGCATGGCCGTGTAAGACGGGACGAAAAAATCATATGGTGATAGATTTCTGGAATGATAGATGATAATATTAAAAATGTCGGGTAGTAAGTCTCCAGATAGGCATAGAATGTGTTCTGGTGATGAACCTCGAATTTGGTTTGATTTAGTTTATAAGTTTTAAATTCTTGTGTAGGAAAGATTTGGTTGTGTAGGAAGAAATTTATTGCTGTTATTATATGAGTTTATAAACGTTTTGACAGATAAAAACACAGATAAAAGCGATGTCGTTTTGCAGTATCGATAACTATACTTTCGTGATGATGTTTGTAAATTGGTGATGTAATTGTGCTAAAACGATAGATGTGAGTGTTGAAACATTTCTAGCATTAAGAATTTATATTTTAAGTAAAGGGTTAATTTAATGGACGTTTCGCAACTATTTTGATATTTTTTTAATCACATTAAAGGGTTAATTTAGAGAGGCGCGGGACAAGCCACCTCATCAAACCCGCACTTCTCTTTCCCCTCTCTATCGGCTATCCCTCTTTTCTCTCTTTCAGCTACATTCTAGGTAGCGCCGGGTGGAGAAGAAGCTTGCCGTTGATTGGTGGGTTGGTTTCAATTATTTTATTTTTTACTTAAAACATAAAAAATAATAATAATGAGATAATGAATAAAATGAGCTTGATTTACTACACAATTTTGTTGTAAAACGTCCCTATAGAAATTCTATCCACTACACATACTCTTAAAAACACTCAGCTATTGGTTTAACGATACATATCTAATTCTATAGCAGTTGTGCTATCCCTCTTCTATTTTATGTGATGACCAAAATGTTCCAAGTGACAAGTATTGTCAGATATCTTTTTAAGGTATATGTTTTTACAGGTATTAGGTTTTATTAGACCCTGCGTAGTCAAACTAGGCATTTTACGTCATTCTCCTCCCCCTTTCACTCACAAAACCCTCAAAATTTGTGCCATCACAGCGTTTTTGTAGAAAACGCCTATTCAAAAACGCTAGGCCAAAACGGAGGGTGGGGTGGGGTGGGGGGGGGGGGTGCCTCTGGCGTTTTCACCCCCAAAACGCCATAACTAGGCTAACTACGTGATGGTCTTAGTACAAAGGAGTATATGGTATATTAAACCGGTCGTTTAGTGTTAAATAATTGTTTTTTTTTCCATCCTACAAATACAAATTTATGTATATATATTATACTAATGAATACGTGTCATTCTTTTAAAATAAGCTTTTGAATAAAATTAACTTCGCTGCTTTAAAATGCTTACCGCTAGCATCCCAAGAATATTCATTTGTTAACTCACATAAATTTATGATATTTTGCATATATTATATTATATTATATTATTTTAATTTTAATTTGTTTAGACTGTTTTAGTGGCATGTTTATATTGTCATTAGGAGTACGTCTAGCAGTTTTTTGTGATTTCAATTAAAGTATTTTTATGATGTCATTTCAATTTCATAGTCCACTAGAGAGGTATGTTACTATAGCAATAGTATAGGATATTTAACGTGCCTTTATCTCCATGATCCAAACCTAGAGACTTCATATAGGGCGTCACTGTTTCTTCGTTTGATCGGTGGATGTTGTGGCCACATAGGGATAGGGAGATCATGACTTGTAGAAGAGCAAGTACACACTTGGATGAGCACTTTGAGCTTCTAATAAAAGTAGCTCTATGTTTAGCACTATTAGAGCATCCACAACAACAAACTTTCACAAACTGTCACATCAATACCATATCAGATTTCAAACTTTTATAAAAAACCTTTACTTTCTTTCACAACAACAAATCTTCACAAACCACCACATCATCACCTACCTCTACAATTAATTTAATCAAATAACTTTTATAACATTTTTGTTTTTCATACTTCCTATATGTTTAAATATTTTAGAATTTTTTTTATCGAAATCTATAATTAAAACATAAAAATCATGTAGGTGTGTTATAATTTATAAAACCGTAGATCTTTAGTCATTTTTCTTCAAGCCTTTCTGTACTACTGGAATCATCTGCTATACAATGGAAACAAGGTAATCTCATGATTTGGTTGTACTAATTTTATTAACACATTGGTTTGGATAGAAGGAAGATGATTATGGCCCACCAAGCAAGTTTGGCCTTCGTTTGCCTTCACGAACTGTGTAAACAGACTTTAGGCCTACAACGGTTGTTGTCAGAGAGCTCACGTCCGTTTGCTTGCCAAGTAGATCCAAACATCGGGGTTTGTTGCTCGTTGTAGATGCTCTTAGTTGTGTTATTTTATGTTATAGAGTCAATAGAGAATAGGAGGGCTTCCGGTTGGTGTGTGCAAAGTTAACACTTATAGAAAGGCGAAGGCAATAAGGATGCACAAACCACCAGAAAGGACCGAGCTACATTTTATTACGTGACATTGTACATAACTCACATGTCAACCGAGGTTTAGGGTTGGGTGTACTCAGAGGTGCCATTGGACATAACTTCACATATGTGTACAATGTTAAATATAAACAAATTTAAATTTTGGATATTATATATATGTCAAATATCATAAATTTACTAATATTTATAACAAAATAGCTTAATATCAATATAAATAAGAGAGAAACATTTTTTAAATAATAAACTATTCTAAAAATTGTTAATCATTAATTAATAAAAAATGATATTTGTTTTTTAATATGATAAAAATACGAATTATGTTTTATTTTTTTACAACATTGAATTGTCAACATAAATATTAAAATAATTAATACATTATCTGTTATCGATCTTTACGTAGTATTTTTTTTATTATTTTGAAAGGCGGAGCTTTATTAAAAATAGAAACTCATTAATAGCAAGAAGCCAGAGCCCGAAAAAGAATTAGAAATTTACACCATGAAGACCAATCCAACCAATTATGCTTCCCTCTATTCATCACCCGTAAAAAGGACAAGCTTTTAACATACTCCAAAAGCTTTGTTGGACATTAAAATCTTTAAATTTTCTCTTAATACGAAAATACCATATATTTATTTGTTTTTCCATAAATACACCATATCTTTAATAATACCAAAAATACACCATACATAAAGAAGTGTCACATAAAGAATCATCATGAACGGATGGTTTTCTGTTTTACTAAAATTCCAAATATATATCCTACATAAATTAAAATACCAAATATACCTTATATTTATTGCTAACTATTTAAAATCTTAACTTAGGAGAGCTTATAGACCCCACTTGAATTACAAATCAACATCCTTATTGATTCAATGCTACATAATCGTATATATGTGGACAATCAATTTGATGGGTTACGCCACTATAATTGATTTATACGCTCGTATAAACCATGCATACGTCAACATAGAAGCAGTCAAGGGTATGTATATGCCCGTGTACAGGCTTCTCAGCAAAAAGCGTTTATACATTTGTATATACGGTTGTCTAAATTTCTATACAATGTACTAAAGTTGATTGACTAAAAGATGTGATGGTGGGGCAAGTGTATACATAGTAGAATTTCTTTTAAAAGTTCACTAATGGCTATGTGTCGGAACAACATATGACGTTGGGATTTTGGTTATCATATCAATGGTGGTGAGTATAGGTTCATCTAAGATGTGTTATATCTTGGACTCAATGGTTTTTTCATTGCTAATGAATATGAACCCTATCTTTTTAGGGTGTACAAGGCTATGATGATGGGCCTTGGCTCCTCTGAGCCGGGATTTTATTCTCTATATTTTGGTTGTTATCTCAATGATGGTGAACGTACAATTATCATAGAGATGTTTGGATTTGGATTTGATAGTTTTCCGTTGCTAACTAATTAATCTACGCCCTATCTTTTTTTGGTGTTCAAGGCTATTATGACGGGCCACGGTTCATCTGAAGCCGCGATGCAAGTTTGTCTTCACTTAAAAGGTGTAACATTTGATATGTAAGGTGACAATTAGTTGTTTGAAAGTGCATGTATTTTTTTCCTAATTTAATTAAAAAGGTATGCATAATGGATTGATCATATTCTATTCATTAATTCGGTTTGGTGGCACCGAAAAAAGTTATTATACAGTAAGACATTTGAGCTCTAAGTTGTTATTTTGATGATTTTACGTTTTGTAGAAAATGACTAGAGAAACTTAACTAATTTCGTGACAATTTTTGTCAGGTACTCAGGTTCATAAGTGTGCATTAAAATGATTTTTGTACTTTAAAAAGTTAGGAACCAACTATATGATCCATTAGTTTGTTGCTGCAAATTTGTTAAGATATTTAAATTTCTTTGCAACTATTGACTTTGTGGTTAGATATGGCTTTGTATTTTGGCTGTGTATGTTTTTTGTTTGGATATGCATGCTTGGGGTTTAGTAATAGCATGTTTGTATAGTTTTATTTAGAGGTGGCAATGTGAGTGGGTTGGATTTGGGTGATGGGTTAGGATGGGTATGGGTCAGGATGGGTATGGGGTTAGGATAGATTCTAAAAATAGAGGGTTATGATGGATATGTGTCAAGATGGGTAAAGCTAACCCATCTTGACCCAAGTAAAGGTTGACATACAAAGGGTTTTAAAACCCCCCCAAAAAAATATTCAAAAAAACTATTAAAAAAATAATAACTCAAAATATAAATAAAAAATGCAAAATGTAAAATAACTAAAATGTTTCCCCCATCCTCCTCGTTCATTAAAAAAAAACTCTTTTTGTTCCGGTTCAATTTCGAGTTTTTCGGGGGGGGGGGGGGGGGGGTTCCGGTTCAGTTTTATTTTTTTTTCATTTCGGTCATTTTCGGTATCTGCTCGGTTTCAATGATTTCGGTTTCGATTTCTCGGTTTTTTCGGTTTCAGTGTTGTTTTGTTTTAGTCAGTTTTTTCGGTTTCATTTCGTTTCGATTCATTTGTTTTATTTTGGTCGGCTACGTTTCAGTTTTTTTGTTTCGTTTTGGTAAGCTTTTTGATTGCATTTCGCTTTTTTTTTTGTTTCTTTTTAGTCAGTTTTTCGTTTCATATCAGTTTTTTTGTATCGTTTTGGTTGTTTTTCTATTTCGGTTTAGTTTCGTATCAGTTTTTATGTTTCGTTTGTTGGTTCAGTGTTTTTGATTCGTTTTGGTCCGGTTTTTAAATTGCATTTAGTTTTGATGTTTCCTTTTGGTCAGTTTTTCAGTTTCAATTCGGTTTTTTGTTTCCTTTCGGTCGTTTTTCTATTTCGGTTCAGTTTCGTTTCGGTTTGTTTGTTTCGCTTTGGTCAGTTCAGTGTTTTTGTTTTGTTTTGGTTAGGTTTCAGTTGCATTTCGGTTTTTTTTTGTTTCGTTTTGATCAATTTTCTATTTTTGTTCAGTTTCGCTTTGTTTTTTTGCTTTGTTTTGGTCGATTCGGTGTTTTGTTTTGTTTTGGTCCACTTTTCAGTTACATTTCGCTTTTTTTTTTGTTTTGTTTTGGTTAAATTTTTGGTTTCATATATGTTTTTTTGTTTCGTTTTGGTCGGTTTTCTATTTCGATTCAGTTTTGTTTCAGTTTGATCGATTCGGTGTTTTTGTTTAGTTTTGGTTAGCTTTTCGGTTGCATTTCGCTTTTTTTGTTTCGATTTGATCAGTTTTTCGGTTTCATTTCGTTTTTTTCGTTTTGGTCGTTTTTCTATTTCGGTTCAGTTTCGTTTTTGTTTCATGTTAGTCAGTTCGGGGTTTTTGTTTCGTTTTGATCGTTTTTTGGGTTTCGGATGAGTTTTGTTTCGCACATGATAGTTTGGGTATTTTGAAATAGATACATTTTGGACAACTTGGATATTTTGTTTTGACCAATTTTAACCTATAAATAAAACTCATTTGTATATTTCCAACTTATCCTGACCCACTTGTAGAATTTTTATGATCCATCCTAACCCATTTTACTTTTAAAGTTTATCCATCTTAACCCAAAACAACCCATTTGGGTTGGGTTTGCCACCCTTAGTTTTATTAGTCATTTTTGGAAAGTCTACGCATGCTAACTAAACTGTATGTCTTTTTACCTATGCAGTTTGGGTTGATTGTATCCGAATGTGTTGTATTAGCTGCATTTGACTTTGTAAGGTCAAAATATGTCACTGCAATGTCAATGGCAGGTTTACATTTTTAATTTAAATGAGGTTTAAACTGCCAGATCAGTAACTGTCAACAAACACATACAGCTAACACTAATACCGTAGGCCCGGACGGAAAGAAACAAAGGATGTACTTAGTGCACCATATGCTTTTTGGGAACATTTGCAATAACCAGGTAAATAAAAATGCAAATACAGATACTAAATTGTTATTCAGACAAAAATTTACAATGAAAAACCAACTGATACACAACAAACTGTAACAGGTCTACACATTGTGGCAAGTAATGGTGACTTATTACTTTTGGCAAGTCTACACATGTATGTAAAGAGACTACCAATGCTATTTTGTAATCACATCCTGCACATATTTTGTAAAAAGACTCCTTATAATATAACAAAGGGCTATATGACTATTATGTATAAAAAACAAACGTCAACGAATGCCACACATGCAACTAAGTGACTCCTTCGTAACTACCATTCTTGATCGTTGGGGGGGGCTAAATACTAGTATATATACAAACGTGTATAACAATTTATTCCATGGGAAAATGATTTCATGCCCAAATAATGCCTAGTTATATTGTTTTAAGCAATTCTAAGTTAGCCTTAAATTGACAGTTAACCGACCTATGCACATTCCTATATATAACCATCACTTTAAGGAAAATTTTTCAAAAATGGTGTCTTTGTTAAAATTGTTTCACAAATGGTATGCTTTTGAGAGGTATTTCAAAAATGGTGTAACCGTGGTTTGAAACCACGGTTTGGGTTATACTTTTTAGAGTGTGTCAGATGTGAATTACATAAAACAATATTTTGATTAAAATAAGGCAAGCCGTGGTTTAAAACCACGGATTGCATGAAATAATAACCGAATACCAGCTAGGAAGAGGTGATGGTTTTGCTTATTAATCAAGCCGTGGTTTGAAAGCACAGTTTGAACTTTTTAATATTTTTCAAATGCCCAGAAATAATATGTGTATTATTTCTAAGGTTTGAATTTTGTTATTATAACTCTTCTCAGTTCAATAATGTTTACACGTGATGGTTGATAGTTTTTCATATTGCATTTCTTTTGTAAGGTGATGTAATGTCAACAACTTTTTAGTGTGCTATTTCAATAATTTAACATCTTTCATGACTATATTAAAAATACTTATCAAATGAATCCTATAAATAGAGTATAAGCATATAGTTCAGATAAGAAATGTTATCTAAGTTGTATTCTCAATTTTTCACACATTCACAATGTCTTCATTCAATCTTTGAAGATAAAAGGTAAGAAAGCTCACATAATCACTTAATTACTGAGTTAGGAATATATACTATTCATGAAGATAAAAAGGTAAGAAAACCCGTGAACTTATGTACTTATCTTTATTAAAAAATAATAAAAAAACATCAAACCGTGGTTTCAAACCACGGTTTGACTAACAAAACCATCACTTCACGAATAGTGGTATTAGGTTACAAATTTGGCTACAATCCGTGATTTCAAACCACGGTTTGTATTATTCTAATCAAAATGTATTGTTTTATGAAATTCCACCTGACATTCTTAAATAAAAGAACACAAACCGTGGTTTGAAACCACGGTTACACTATTTGTGAAAAATTTCATAAACCAATACCATTTTTGAAACAACTTTTGTAAAAAGCACAATTTATGAAAAATTTTCTCACTTAAGAGGACCATTTTTGCCACTTACCAAACCCAAAGGACCGTTACTATAACTTCCCCGACCCCTTGCCAACTTAACCAAATCAAATAATCGATAACCAAATTAACCGATGAAACCGAACCGTACCATAAACCAATTGGCCGGTTTAATGAACTTCTGAAAGCCGGCAATAGTTGTTCGGTTATGGTTAACAAAGTTTCCATACCCGTCAAAACCAAACCAAACCGAATCGATTAAATGTAATTTTTTTTGTGGGTCGGTTATGGTTATCAAAATTTCCATACATGTCAGTTATGCTTATAGTCCAATACCATCCCAAACCAATCCACGCACAACCGTAACGCTAGAGATGGTCAAAAAAACCGGTTGGGGAACCGGTTTGCCGGTTTAAACCGGTTTTTACGAAAACCGGTTTTTTAAAAACGGGTTTGACCGGTTTACAAACCGCCGGTTCGTATTTCGGTTACAAGTTTTAGATCCAAAACCGGTTAACAAACCGGTTAATGAAAAAACCGGTTTTTTTTAATAACCGGTTATGGAAAAACCGGTTAACCGGTTTATAAAAAAAACCGGTTTTTGACCGTTGTGGAAAAACCGGTTAACCGGTTTCTCCATAACCGGTTAACCGGTTAAAAACCGGTTTTTGACCGTTGTATAACGGCTATATGGCCGTTTTTTTTTTGACCGTTTTTTTTTTTTACCATTTTACCTCCACAAACATCTATATATAGTTTAGGTTGGGTATTGGTTAGATCACACTCGATTATACAACTCCAAACGCTCTAAACGTTTATTTCATACGCGATTATTTTGTTATCTCACGCTCAATTATACCACATTACCACTCCACACGCTCTTATTTCGTAGTCGATTATCATGGCCTCCCAAAGTGCTGCTTCATCCATCAACATGGGTGCCTCGAACACGGGAGAAACGGTCGTTCGGGTCATCCCCACGAAACGAAACCATGATGTTTGGCAACATTTCGACCTATGCGAAATGTCTAACGGTAGCCAAAAAGCTCGATGCAAACATTCTTTGAAATTTTATGGCAAAGATGCAAACTCCACTTTAAAAGCGCATGTACAAAGGCCCTTTTGCAAGGCCTTGAAGGACGAATCGGGAAGTAGTTCGCAGCCGGAGATGACGAATCAAGGAGCGGTGTTTACGTACGACCTTGAAGCGGTACGTCAAAAGTTTTCAAACTTTGTGATTCAACAAACACTTCCTTTCAACCACTTCGACAACCCTCAATTCACGGAGATGATGCAAAAGTATGTTCAACCACGCTACCAACACGTAAGTCGTTCGACCCTTAGAAGAGATTGTCTTAAAGCATGGAAAAACGCTAAATCCGAACTAATTTCATACTTTTCAAACTTACAAACTGGTGTAAACTTAACAACGGATGTGTGGTCGGTACCTCATGGTTCGCCCGACTCATACATTTGTGTGACTGCTCATTGGGTTGACCCCGAGTCGTGGCAAATGATGAAACGAACCGTTGCGTTTCAATTGTTTGATTACCCGCACACGGGTAGAAATATTTTTAAACTCTTGGATAAAGTCATTCGACAATACAAGATTGAACATAAAATCTTTTCAATTTCGTTTGATAACGCGTCCAACAATACGGCCGCGGTTGGCCATTTAAAATTAAAGTATAAACCTATTTGTGATGGAGCGTTTTTTCATAGCCGATGCATTGCACATATTATCAACTTGTGTCACACCCGGCCCTGAGCGGCGGAAACAGCCGGGCGCGCACGAGTGGGGATTGATAATTAAGCACGGGCCATTGCAAACATTCAAAGATTTTCATTGCGCATGAAAAGTTTAATACAAATACATTACATTAATTAAAAATTACATAAAAACATCCAAGTATAAAAACTGTTGAAGATTTCCATGCCATATCCCCTTGCGCGGCGGGAACAACCACGCGCATCGAAGGGATAGAACTAAAATCTTCCAAAAAGCTAGTTTTAGATGTTCAGCGTGAGGTGCTCTAAGTGTGACTCCATGGGCTACCTAGTTATCTCCTGAAAGACACGTAAAAACATTCGAATCAGTATAAACTGAGTGAGTTCACAAGTTTTAGTAACTTGATAAATCGTATTGCATCATAATCTTGATACAAATCATTCTGAAACATAATTCTGATATCATCATTAAAACACATGCTTGGTAAAACATAGTTCTATCAACATATTCTGATAAAATCGTTCCGCGGTTTACGCGCGAACATTTCTGGGAACTGTGCTCGTCTGTGCAAAGGGGCGCTGTCACTACGAGCTAAAATAAGTAATACCGTCCCGCGGATTACGCGCGAACGTTTCAGGAAAAATGTGCTCGTCCATGCAAAGTGGCGCTGCCACTACGAGCTAATCAATAATTCCGTCCCGCGGGTTACGCGCGGACATTTCAGGAAAATGTGCTCGTCCATGCAAAGTGGCGCTGCCACTACGAGCTAATCAATAATTCCGTCCCGCGGGTTACGCGCGGACGTTGTGCCGGAAAACAAGGCGCTCGTCCATGCAAAGAGGTGCGACCCCTACGAGCGGGCTCAAACCCATAGTACTGCCCCATGACCATACTAGGCACTCGTCCATGCAAAGAGGTGCGACCCCTACGAGCGGGTGGATCAAACCAGCAGTCCATACCCTTAGAGTTCCAATGGTAAAGTGATCACTTACTCGAGTTCTAGCGCACATACATCGAAAACCTTAGATAACCGTTCGCATTGCTCATCATGAAATATAATTTAAACACATAATCGCTTGCATAGCTTGTAAGTATACCACGATAAAATATTATTTAAGTACGTGTCCCTCGCCCCGAAAACAGTTTAAAAATAGTGAAAACAGTGAAAATAGGGGCTGTGAGACTCACCTGTGGTTCTTGTTAAGGGATTAAATCGAGATTCGGGTTTTCTCGGTGTTGGCCTCGGAATTGAAGGTCTAGAATACGATTAAATAACAAGAAGTATATATATTAAGATCAAGAAATAGGAGAATATAAGGGTTGGAAAGTAGATCTCAAGGTTATATTCTCGGCTTACCTAGTAACAGGATCGGAAATGAAAACAACGGATGCTTGGGAGAGGATTAGTGCAAGTTTGCAGTTCTTTGAAGTGTGTTTTGGGTGATAATTTAGGTTACATATTTATAGGCAAACTCAAGGGAACACAATCCCTTGCTTTAGGGGATTGTAATCTTTTCATATCTAGGGGTAATGATGATAAAGTATGGAAATTATTATTATTTATTTAAGAGTGGAGTAGTGGATAAAAGATTTTGATTTGATTTGGTCAGGGCATGCAGGTCTGGGGTTGGTGAGAATAGGGTGGCTGACAGTTGACTTTTCGTGTTACAGTGTGCTTTTTCAGGTACTTTTGTTAGAGTACAGTAAAAAGTGGAAAATCTCTGAAACACGCTATTGTTTCCTTTTGGGCGGGAGTAATTTCCTTTCGTCTGGAGAATAGACTGTGTTCTGTGCGTATTACTTTGTGCGCATAGCTTTCTGCGTGAAGGACATTTCTTTGCTGCGGGTAGGTGCGTAACCTTCTCGCAGTTAGGGACATTGAGTTTCATTTGTAGATTCTCCAGGTGGTCTTGGTATTTCAACATAGTGATCAGTTATGTTGAAGTCAATTCCATCTTGGAGCTTCAGACAAACTAGCTCTCAATGTTCCCGCCATGCGGGGTGGTTAGTTCCCTTCCGCACGCGCATAAACGATTTAGGATGCACCCGCCTTAGCATCATGCGGGATGGTCAGCCCATTAGACAACATAACGTTAAGGTACATAAAACCAATACACTCGCGCATGGCGCATATAACATATGCCCACGCAGGTTCTTAACATGGCGCGCTCGCGCAGGGCGCACATAACAAATGCACGCGCTGACTAACATGGCGCGCTCGCGCAGGGCGCACATAACAAATGCACGCGCTGACTAACATGGCGCGCTCGCGCAGGGCGCACATAACAAATGCACGCGCTGACTAACATGGCGCGCTCGCGCAGGGCGCACATAACATAATTACCTAATATTTAGGTTGATTACTTGGTTTAAGGGATTGGGAATTTACCGGGTGTCACATTCTCCCCCCTGTTAAGCGAATTTCGTCCCGAAATTTAGGAGACGTTGCTGGCAGAAGCCATGTTCTGAAAGAGGTGTGGGTATTTCTGGCGCATCTGGTCTTCTCTTTCCCAAGTGAATTCAGGCCCACGCCTCGAGTTCCATTGAACCTTTACTAACTTGATTCTGCTTCTGCGTAACTTTTGTTCTTTCCAATCGGTTACTGCTATAGGTTCTTCTACGAAGTGCAGCTGTTTGTCGATGTGAATCTCTTCCAACGGCAAAATCATCGTCTCGTCAGATAAACACTTTTTGAGGTTGGACACATGAAACGTATCATGAACTCCACTGAGTTCGGCGGGTAAACGGAGTTTATAAGCAACCGGACCGATCCTTTCCAGGATCTCAAATGGTCCAATGTAGCGCGGATTCAACTTTCCTCGCTTGCCGAAACGGGGGACTCCTTTCCATGGAGAGACTTTCAAAAGTACTCTATCCCCTACCTGAAACTCCAATGGTTTCCTTCGCACATCTGCGTAGCTCTTCTGTCTATCGCGCGCTGTCTTAAGGCGATCCCTTATCTGAAAAATCTTGTCTGTTGTCTCTTGGATCAATTCTGGACCAGTCATTTGCTTGTCACCCACTTCAGCCCAGCACAGTGGGGATCTACACTTGCGCCCATACAAAGCTTCGAATGGCGCAGCCTTGATGCTTGTGTGATAGCTGTTGTTGTAAGAAAATTCAACCAATGGGAGATGAGTATCCCAGCTACCTCCGAAATCGATTGCGCACAGCGCGTAGCATATCTTCCAATGTCTGGATTGTTCGCTCGCTTTGCCCATCCGTTTGAGGATGATATGCCGTACTCATGTCAAGACGAGTACCTAAAGCCCCTTGTAACGATCTCCAAAACCTTGATGTGAACCGACTATCTCTATCAGAAATGATGGACACTGGGACTCCATGTTTTGAAACTACTTCTCGAATATACAGTCGGGCTAACTTTTCCATCTTATCGGTTTCCTTGATCGGCAGGAAGTGCGCTGACTTAGTTAGCCGATCCACAATAACCCATATTGTGTCATAACCCCCAGGTGTCCTTGGCAGTTTGGTGATGAAGTCCATAGAGATTTGTTCCCACTTCCACATGGGAATTTCTGGCTGTTGAAGCAACCCTGATGGTTTCTGGTATTCAGCCTTTACCTTCGAACACGTCAGGCATTTACTGACATACGTCGCGATGGCGCCTTTAAGATTGGGCCACCAATACAGCGCTTTAACATCTTGGTACATCTTGTCTGCGCCAGGATGTACGGAATACCGCGTCTTGTGAGCTTCGTTTAATACTTGCTCGCGCAATCCTCCCTTGAGAGGGACCCATATGCGGTTAGCGAAATATAGATTGCCGTTCTCTTTAAGTTCCAAACTCTTAACCATACCCCCAAGGCATTCGTTTTTAACAAACTCTGGTTTCAAGGCTTCTTGCTGAGCGTCTCGGATGCGGGTAGAGAGATCTGCGTGAATGGTCAACCTTAGAGCCTTGACTCGTAGCGTTTTTATTCTCTCCTTCCTACTTAGCGCGTCTGCTACCACATTCGCCTTTCCAGGGTGGTACTTAATTTCACAATCATAATCATTCAACAACTCCACCCATCTTCGTTGCCTCATGTTTAAATCCTTTTGATCAAATATATGTTGAAGGCTCTTGTGATCCGTAAAGATTATACACTTTGTACCATAGAGGTAATGGCGCCAAATCTTTAGCGCGAAGACAACCGCTCCAAGTTCCAGATCATGCGTTGTGTAGTTCTTTTCATTGGTCTTGAGTTGGCGTGAGGCATACGCTATGACTTTGTCTCGCTGCATAAGGACACATCCAAGTCCCTGATATGAAGCGTCGCAGTAAACAACGATGTCATCCATCCCCTCGGGCAAAGACAAAATTGGCGCACTACATAACTTCTGTTTCAACATTTGAAATGCTGTTTCCTGATTTTCGCCCCAAACAAACTTCTTGTCTTTCTGAGTTAGCGCGGTCAGAGGTAGAGCTATTTTGGAGAAGTTCTCAATGAAGCGTCGATAGTAGCCAGCTAGTCCTAGGAATTGCCTCACCTCAGTTGGGGTTTTTGGCGCTTCCCCAGTTTTCGATGGCCTTGACTTTGGAAGGATCAACGTGTATTCCTTTCTCGTTTACAACGTGACCGAGAAAGTGAACTTCTCTAAGCCAAAACTCGCACTTGGAAAACTTCGCATACAACTTTTCTTTCCTCAACAATTCCAAAATCAATCTCAGGTGTTGCTCATGCTCGGCCTTGGTCCGTGAGTAAATCAGAATATCATCTATAAACACAATCACAAACTTGTCCAAGTATGGTTTGCATACGCGGTTCATCAGATCCATGAATACAGCCGGCGCATTAGTTAGCCCGAAAGGCATCACTAAGAACTCATAATGGCCGTATCTAGATCGGAAGGCTGTTTTCGGCACATCTTCCTCATGGACCCTAAGTTGGTGGTATCCTGACCGTAGATCTATCTTCGAATAATAACTGGATCCCTGCAACTGGTCAAATAAGTCGTCAATCCTCGGTAAGGGGTACCGATTTTTGACTGTCAGCTTGTTCAGTTCCCTGTAGTCAATACACATTCTGAACGAACCATCCTTCTTCTTAACAAACAGTACTGGAGCTCCCCAAGGTGAAAAGCTTGGGCGTATGAAACCCTTATCCAATAGTTCCTGTAACTGATTGGATAGCTCTTGCATCTCAGATGGGGCTAATCGATAAGGCGCTCGAGCTACTGGCGCAGCTCCTGGGACCAAATCAATACGAAACTCGACTTGTCGCGGCGGCGGTAATCCGGGCAAATCTTCAGGAAAAACTTCTGGAAATTCGCGCACTACTGGTAAGTCTTCAATTCTTCGCTCATCTCCTTTCTTCTCTACGACATGCGCCAGGAAGGCGTAGCACCCTTAGGCACTTTCGCGCCTTTAGGCACGAAATCAGTTTCGTCGCAACTCCCCTTCTTTCCCCTTGAATTACCAAGGTTTCTCCGTTCAACAGTGGGATCCGAACCTGCTTCTCATGGCAAATAACTTCCGCGTGGTTCTCGACTAACCAATCCATACCTACCACAATGTCAAAACTTCCCAAGTCTATTGGCAACAAATTAATATTGAACCCGTGACCTCCCATGACTATTACACATTGTTCAGTTCTTTCGTTCGCGCATAACTGCCTACCATTGGCTAGTTCTATAGTATAAGGCGTGTCTAGCCTACTGGTTGCTAGGCCTAGGGAGTCTTTAAACTCAGCGGATATAAAACTTAGGTCAGCGCCAGCATCAAATAAGACAGATGCAAAATGTCCGTTAAGCAAAAACGTACCGGTTACCACAATTCGGCTCTTCTTTAGCTTCGCCTGCGCCGATCACAAAAGCTCTCCCGCGAGCTTGGTTCCCCTTTGCGGGCAATCCCGACTAAAATGCCCTGGCTTCCCGCAATGCGTAGCAGTTGTCGCTTGCTCCAGCTTCTCTGACACGGCAATTCATCGTCTTGTGCCCTGGTCTGCCACATTTGGCGCATTCGATTCTGGCGCATTCACCCTCGTGGTGATACTTGCATTTGTTGCACCATGGGCGAGGCCCGCTGTATCCTTTTCGTGTGGCTCCGCGGCCTGAATCGCGTAAGTCCTTGCGCTCTCCTGCTTCTTGAACGGTGGCTGCTTGGAGTCGGACCCTCGGTGGTGAGAGTTCCATTTCCTCTTGGGGTCAGAGGTTCGCTGCTCGATTCCGCGCGTAGTTAACATACCCGCACGGGACCGTATCCCTTGTAAGGGTGATGGCCCGCGCTACCCAGCCTCATCAAAAGTTGGAGGCGCTGCGGCGTTGAGCGGGACCCTAACAACAGGAGGTAACCCAAAAATATACCTCTCAATCTTCTTTTCCTCCGTGTTTGCCATGTCTGGCACCAACTGGCAAAGCTCGTTGAACCGGTTGTTGTAGGCGTCGATATCCGTTCCTACCATGGTGTGGTTCTAGAATTCCTGTTGTAGACTCTGGATTTCTGCGCGAGAGCAGAACTTTCTCATCATCGTTTCCTTCAGTTCCTCCCAGGTCTTGTGGAGAGCAACTTTCTCGCCCCAATGTTTTCGTTTGAAGCTTCCACCAAGACGAAGCTGCTTCTTGGAACATGCAGGTCGCGTAAAGGACCTTCTGGTTCTCACTACATCCGCTAATGGAGAGAACTGTCTCCATCTTGTCAATCCAGTTGTAGAGCCCAATGGCCCCTTCGGTACCCTTGAATGGCCAAGGCTTACAGGCCATGAATGTCTTGTAGGAGCATCCTTTGTCCAAGGCTCCTGATTCGGGTTCTGGGGTCTCATTCTGACGACCCTGACTTGATTCGGCCTTGCTGGCCTCAATGTGTTGCGATTGCTTGCGCGATTATTTCCGCGAGTTCCTCGGGTGTCATGGTAATTCCTTTGGCTTTAGTTGGAGGCATTCTCGCTTTAAAAGAGAATGAAAATATATCAGACTTAGCGCATGTACTCTGAGCACATAATGTTATCATTATTTACTAGACACTGTGTGACCCGTGTTCCTAAGTGTGTGTATAGTTTCTTTTGAAAATATTTTCTTTGAAAAATATTTCATGCGATTTCCCCCAACGGTTTATAGTCTAGGTTAAAACTTCTTTTCCTAGTTCGCTATAACCAGTGCTCTGATACCAATCTGTCACACCCGGCCCTGAGCGGCGGAAACAGCCGGGCGCGCACGAGTGGGGATTGATAATTAAGCACGGGCCATTGCAAACATTCAAAGATTTTCATTGCGCATGAAAAGTTTAATACAAATACATTACATTGATTAAAAATTACATAAAAACATCCAAGTATAAAAACTGTTGAAGATTTCCATGCCATATCCCCTTGCGCGGCGGGAACAACCACGCGCATCGAAGGGATAGAACTAAAATCTTCCAAAAAGCTAGTTTTAGATGTTCAGCGTGAGGTGCTCTAAGTGTGACTCCATGCGCTACCTAGTTATCTCCTGAAAGACACGTAAAAACATTCGAATCAGTATAAACTGAGTGAGTTCACAAGTTTTAGTAACTTGATAAATCGTATTGCATCATAATCTTGATACAAATCATTCTGAAACATAATTCTGATATCATCATTAAAACACATGCTTGGTAAAACATAGTTCTATCAACATATTCTGATAAAATCGTTCCGCGGTTTACGCGCGAACATTTCTGGGAACTGTGCTCGTCTGTGCAAAGGGGCGCTGTCACTACGAGCTAAAATAAGTAATACCGTCCCGCGGATTACGCTGCGAACGTTTCAGGAAAAATGTGCTCGTCCATAGCAAAGTGGCGCTGCCACTACGAGCTAATCAATAATTCCGTCCCGCGGGTTACGCGCGGACGTTGTGCCGGAAAACAAGGCGCTCGTCCATGCAAAGAGGTGCGACCCCTACGAGCGGGCTCAAACCCATAGTACTGCCCCATGACCATACTAGGCACTCGTCCATGCAAAGAGGTGCGACCCCTACGAGCGGGTGGATCAAACCAGCAGTCCCTACCCTTAGAGTTCCAATGGTAAAGTGATCACTTACTCGAGTTCTAGCGCACATACATCGAAAACCTTAGATAACCGTTCGCATTGCTCATCATGAAATATAATTTAAACAACATAATCGCTTGCATAGCTTGTAAGTATACCACGATAAAATATTATTTAAGTACGTGTCCCTCGCCCCGAAAGCAGTTTAAAAATAGTGAAAACAGTGAAAATAGGGGCTGTGAGACTCACCTGTGGTTCTTGTTAAGGGATTAAATCGAGATTCGGGTTTTCTCGTGTTGGCCTCGGAATTGAAGGTCTAGAATACGATTAAATAACAAGAAGTATAATATATTAAGATCAAGAAATAGGAGAATATAAGGGTTGGAAAGTAGATCTCAAGGTTATATTCTCGGCTTACCTAGTAACAGGATCGGAAATGAAAACAACGGATGCTTGGGAGAGGATTAGTGCAAGTTTGCAGTTCTTTGAAGTGTGTTTTGGGTGATAATTTAGGTTACATATTTATAGGCAAACTCAAGGGAACACAATCCCTTGCTTTAGGGGATTGTAATCTTTTCATATCTAGGGGTAATGATGATAAAGTATGGAAATTATTATTATTTATTTAAGAGTGGAGTAGTGGATAAAGATTTTGATTTGATTTGTCAGGGCATGCAGGTCTGGGGTTGGTGAGAATAGGGTGGCTGACAGTTGACTTTTCGTGTTACAGTGTGCTTTTTCAGGTACTTTTGTTAGAGTACAGTAAAAAGTGGAAAATCTCTGAAACACGCTATTGTTTCCTTTTGGGCGGGAGTAATTTCCTTTCGTCTGGAAATAGACTGTGTTCTGTGCGTATTACTTTGTGCGCATAGCTTTCTGCGTGAAGGACATTTCTTTGCTGCGGGTAGGTGCGTAACCTTCTCGCAGTTAGGGACATTGAGTTTCATTTGTAGATTCTCCAGGTGGTCTTGGTATTTCAACATAGTGATCAGTTATGTTGAAGTCAATTCCATCTTGGAGCTTCAGACAAACTAGCTCTCAATGTTCCCGCCATGCGGGGAGGTTAGTTCCCTTCCGCACGCGCATAAACGATTTAGGATGCACCCGCCTTAGCATCATGCGGGATGGTCAGCCATTAGACAACATAACGTTAAGGTACATAAAACCAATACACTCGCGCATGGCGCATATAACATATGCCCACGCAGGTTCTTAACATGGCGCGCTCGCAGCAGGGCGCACATAACAAATGCACGCGCTGACTAACATGGCGCGCTCGCGCAGGGCGCACATAACAAATGCACGCGCTGACTAACATGGCGCGCTCGTGCAGGGCGCACATAACAAATGCACGCGCTGACTAACATGGCGCGCTCGCGCAGGGCGCACATAACATAATTACCTAATATTTAGGTTGATTACTTGGTTTAAGGGATTGGGAATTTACCGGGTGTCACAACTTGGCCGTGCAAGATGGGTTAAAACGTGATCGAAACGCAAAGAAACAATTTTAAAAGAATGTTACGAGATGTTTTTAGCAACAATAAAACATTTTCAAGATACAAAAAATTTTGTGTAGAAGCTAATTGTCAATGGTTGGGGCCAAATTGGGATTGTCCAACAAGATGGAACTCGACTTGTGATATGTTTGAGAAAGCCATCAACAAAAAGAATCATTAATTGCGTTTCATCAAATTTTGTCAAGTAGGGGTAAATGTGCACCGTACGATCCTAGAAACTGGTTATTGATTGAGATCGTTACGGAGGTCCTTCAAATTTTTAAATCTTGCACAACTAGTTTATCCGGGGTTTACTATCCAACAAGCCCCATTGCTTTACCAAAAATTGCTATCATGTGCACAAAGTTGAGTGAACTTCATTGTAGGGGTGCACCTTATTTTGATATGGGTGTAAAAATGAAAGAAAAATTTAGAAAATATTTCAAGAACTACACGCTGTTTTGACATGTGCTGCTGCGTTAACCCTTGCATCAATGTTGGTGGTGTTGAAGCTTTAATAGAAAAAATTTGTGATGAGCTAGAGTTAAACGACGATCAAAACCCCTATTATAGCCAAACTTTAAAGAATGCTTTTCAACACCACCTTGTCAAACATGTATGATGTTTACCTTACAAAATACGGGTCGTCTTCCCAAATTCATGACTCGTTAAGAGCTGTTGCCCAATCCCAATCCCAAACCGACCTTGAAATGGGGATGTACTACATGATTTGGGAAGACGCCGGTAAACCGTCAAAAGGTAAACACCCCAAGCAGTGAACTTGGAAGGTATGGTGGTACCAACTTTGTGAAACACATGACTCCGGATGATTTAGAAGTCTTGATTTGCTGGCTTGGTGGAGAGGTAAGGAGGATGAGTTTCCAATCCTCGCCGCCATGGCCAAAGATTTACTAACGGTCCAAGCTTCCACGGTAGCTTCGGAGTCTGCTTTTTCTGTTTCTGGCAGGGTTATATCGATTAGGAGGACTCGACTCACTCCACCAGCTATAGAGATGTCGATTTGCTACAAGGATTACTTGGACTCTTTAAATAGGGCACAACATCAATGCTCACTCGAGGGGGAAATGGAGTATGAGGCGGGCTTGTATGAAGACGAGGTCAATGAATGACACACTCAACCAATGACCGATGAAGAAGCCGCGTACGACGATTACCTAAGGAATAGCTCGGGATCGGGTA
>NW_027503905.1:0-28383 GCF_021521415.1 Bidens hawaiensis
AACTTTACTTACATCATACCTGCGTGTAGGTTTCCCCTATTTTTAACGTTGTGTTTATGCGGGTTTTGCCGCCTTCCACACGCAATGACTTCTCCTCATTTATGCGGTAAATACCGGCACCAGTGGGGAGTTCATAAGGATAAAGGTAAACACATTATGAAAGGAGAATCATTTACATTAGAAGTGGCTCTTGGCCTTTTCTTTACAAGTTTTGGAATTGATCTACATATAACATTTGCGTAATTGAGCTCCATTCCATGTTCTTGGGATGGGAGTGCCATCGAGCCTTTCGAGCCGGTATGCGCCCTTTCCCAGAACCTGTTTGATAACGTATGGCCCTTCCCAGATCGGGGCCAACTTTCCTGGGCGTTCTTGGTTCGAAGCCTCGTTGTTACGCAGTATGTAGTCTCCTTCCTTGAAGTTGCAGAGTTTTACCCGCGTGTTGTAGTACTTTTGCATTTGTCGTTTGTAGTTCTCTTCACGCACTGCGGCTAAGTCTCTGCGTTCCTCGGTTAGCATAAGATCCAACCGTCTTTCCGCATCATTGTCTTCTGGATGACTCAAGACCCTTGGTGAGGGTAGACCAATTTCGACCGGGACCATGGCTTCAGTGCCATAAGTGAGGCTGAACGGGGTTTCTCCCGTACTGGCCTTCTTCAACGTTCTGTTTGCCCAAAGGACGTGCGGAAGCTCGTCCACCCAGCCGGATCTGTGTTTCAAGAGTCTTTTCTTTATGCCTTCAACGATGCTTTTATTTGCTCTTTCCACCTCACCATTTCCTTGCGGGTGTGCCACTGAGGTAAAGGTGTGGGTGATTTGAAGTTCTTTTAGCCATTGTTGTAGCTTTTTGTCAGCAAAGTTGGTGCCGTTATCGCTCACCAAATTCTGTGGAAGTCCAAAACGACAAATTATAAATTCCCAAATAAATTTTTTGATATGCTTTGCGGTTGTTTGGGCTAAAGGTTTTGCTTCTATCCACTTGGTGAAGTAGTCGATGGCTACCACTAGGAACTGAACATTTCCTGCTGCTGTAGGAAATGGGCCTGTCACATCGATGGCCCACTTCTGAAATGGCCATGAAGAAGTGACTGGAACCAGTTCGTTTTTGGGGCGATGCGTGTTAGGTGCGTAAAGCTGGCAAGACCTGCATTTTCTGATGTATGCCAGTGCATCCGTATGCATCCCCGGCCAAAAGTATCCCGCGTTGTTTAGCTTGGCTACAACAGCGCGGGGACCTGCGTGTACCCCACAGATGCCTTCGTGTACTTCCCTTAGGAGGTAGTTGGCATCTTGGTTGTCCACGCATCTCAAGAGTGGGCCAAGAAAGTTACGTCTGTAAAGGATGTCATTGACGAGTTGATAATTCAGTGCTTTACAGCGTAGTTTTCTTGCCTGTGTTTTTGACTCTGGTAGTATTCCAGCTGCAAGGTAATTTATTATTGGTGTCATCCACGTTTCTGTACTGGTTTGGATGACACAAATTTCCTTGTGCGGGACTGATGGCGCTTCGAGGAGTTCAGTGCGGATGTCCTTTCCCAGGTGGGTGAAGGCTAGTGATGCAAGCTTGCTTAACGCATCCGCAGATTTGTTTTCGCTGCGCTTGACATGTATGACTTTACAATCACTAAAATCACGCATAAGGGTTTTTGCCTGGGCGAGGTACAGGGCCATGGTGTCGTTCACAGCCGTGTATGTTCCATTTATTTGGTTGGCCACCAGCATGGAATCCACATGGGCTTCCAAGTTTTTCACTCCCATCTTACGCGCAATTCTCAAACCGGCCAAGAATGCTTCATATTCGGCTTCGTTATTCGTACTTGGAAAGTCCAGCCGAATAGCGTAAGTATATTCTTGGCCCGCTGGGTTGGTTAATTTTAACCCTGCGCCTGAACCCTCGTTACTGGCTGCTCCATCAGTATAGAGTCGCCAGACATCATTGACGTCCTGTGCTGGGGAGGGTTGAGCCTCCTCCTGGCACTCTTTCTCCCGCGAAGCGGGGACTTCTGCAATAAAATCGGCCAGGACCTGGCCTTTTATGGCTGGTCTTGGCTTGTACTTAATTGCATATTCTCCCAATTCAATTGCCCATTTGGCTAGACGTCCCGATAATTCGGGTTTGCCTAGAACGTTTGAGAGTTTGAAGTTGGTGAGAATGGTGATTGGGTGGCCCTGGAAATATCGTCTTAACCTGCGTGAAGCATGTATAAGTGCTAAGACTAATTTTTCGAGGGTAGAGTACCGGGTTTCTACGTCTGTTAGTACACGGCTAACATAATAGATAGGCATCTGGACGCTCTTTCGTTCTACTTGCAGGACTGCCCCGGTTGCTCTATCTGTTGCGGAAAGGTATAGGATTAACTCCTCTCCCGCTTGTGGTGCTGTAAGTGTTGGGAGTTCGATCAGGCGTGACCGAATCTCCTGAAAAGCTGCTTCCGCTTCTGGTGTCCAGGGGAAGTGCGTTTTCTTCAAGCAGTTTCTCAATGTTGACACGAAAGGAAACGACTTATCTGCATGGTTTGCCAAGAAGCGATTAAGTGCGACTAGTCGTCCATTCAGTGTCTGAGCCTGTTTGATGGTGGTAGGTGATTCCATTTTAACAATGGCTTCAACCTTTTCAGGGTTCGCTCTAAAGCCATCTTTAGTAACAATGACTCCCAAGAACTTCCCTTCTTCCATCCCAAATGAACACTTGCTCGGGTTGAGCTTCACGTTTATCTTTCGGAGCGTGTTGAAAGTTTCTTCAATGTCTTTCAACATCGCCTCAGGCTCGAGGCTTTTGATGACCAAATCATCCATATAGACTTCCAAGTTTCTCCCGATTTGGGCATGAAACTCTTTGTCCATTAGTCGTTGGTACGTGGACCCTGCATTCTTAAGTCCGAATGGCATCATTTTATAACAAAATGTACCATCGGGCGTCCGAAATGCGGTTTTGTCCTGGTCATCAATGGCCATGTGGATTTGGTGGTACCCCTTATACGCATCCAAGAAGCATTTAAGGGGGAATGGTGCCAACGAATCCACTTTGAGATCAATTTCTGGTAACGGATAACAATCTTTGGGGCATGCTTTGTTCAAATCTTTGAAATCTATGCACATGCGCCATTGTTTGTCATTCTTCGGTACCATTACGGGATTTGCAACCCATGTTTGATATCTACTAACGCGTACGATGCCTGCGTCAAGGAGTTCCTTGACTTGGGTTCTACACGCGTTAGTTTGCTCAGGCCCCATCACTCTGCGCTTTTGTACGATCGGCGTAACAGCCGGATCGCATTTGAGTTTATGCTCTGCCTTACTTCGGGGTACACCAGTCATGTCAGCTGGTGCCCACGCAAAGATGTCAGCGTTTTTCTGCAGTAAGCGTTTGAGTAAGGTGCGGGTGGGATCAACGATTGTTGGTCCGATGGTAACGGCCTGGTCGGGGTATTTGCCATTGAAGGCCCATTTTTCTGGTTCAGTGATGGTTGGTTTAGCCTTTTTCGGTTTGGGTTTAGATGAAACAGATGCAATGCATACCTGGGGAATGCCAGAGATCATTGCTACACCCTCAGCTGTTGGCCATCCCATCATGCCATGGACTGAAGATACCACGGCGTTGAATCTTGCCATCCCGTCTCTTCCGAATAGGATGTCGTACGTATGATGTGGCTTTTTCATTACGACAAAATCCACGTCTTCTGTGCGTGAATGATTCCCATCAGTAAGAGTAACGGGGAAAGATAGGATACCCAGGGGTGTTTCTGTACTTCCGTCAAACCCTTCCATTGAAGCGTAGACCGTTTCCAAGCGTTCTTTGTCTTCATCATCCAGCTTATCAAAGAACTGTCTGTACATCACTGTCGACGAAGCGCCGTTGTCAGCAAGAGTGCGTGAAGTGATGTAGTGCCCCAGCTGGCTTCTGATGACGATGGGGCCTTCTTTGCTGGGGCCTCCTGGCACTCTCGGGAAGCGCACCTCAGCTTCTTTCCACGCGCATGGTTCTGCCACCGGTCTTTTTCTTCCTCTGACCTTGCCATGAACCATGTTGATGCTGATATCGACGGGCTTTCGTCCGTTACCTCTGTACCGGTTGTCATTCCTTCCTCCCTTCCTGATCGATGCCACAAGATGTGCAAGCCTTCCGTCCTTGACAAATGTCTCAATAATATCCTTCAAGGATGTGCACTCTTCAGTACCATGACCCTTTGTCCCGTGGAAATCACAGGATTTGCTTTGATCCGCATTAGGTTTCTGCCGGATCAATGGGGCTTTAGGCCATGGTAATTTTTCCGTGGCAAATATCTCCGTGGCGCTCTTCGTGAGTGGCGTCCACCGGTGTTTTCGGTTTGAAGGGTGTGTGTTGTCCCTTCCGCCAACAAGAGGGCGAGAGCTGGATGAGGTGTCAAAGTTTACCCTTGACTGCCAAATACCTAGCCTCCTCTTTTTGTTCTGCCGGGCGATCCGGACATTGTTCTCTCTGGTCCTCTGCGTGTAGAGGTGTGTACTCTGGGGAAGATCTCTTCCCAGTTGCTTTTCCGTCTCGGCAAAGCGCTTTGCCGCCGTCATGATGGCATCCCAAGTTGATGGCATGCCATCCTTACCCGTCAATGTGCGGATAAGTTCTGGGTATTCGGCGCCTTGGATGAAGGCGGCGCGAACCAGATCTTCACTTATGTTGCCGAGACTAAGCTTTTTGGAGTTGAAGCGAGTGATGAAGTCTAGTAGAGATTCATCCTCCTCTCTCACGCAGTTAAGGATCGTCCACTACTCTTCAGTGTACTTCCTCTGTTGGCTGAAATGCTGGCTGAACTTGTTCTGAAAGTCCGCCCAGTCATATATGTGGTGGATCGGTAAACGATCGAACCATGCAATGAACCTGTTCAAATGGTCGTCTGGGTCGGATAGACCATCGTAAGTGCCAATGTTGGACATTTGTTTGGCACTTCTCGGGGCGATTGCTTCCGCAATGTCCCTTGCGAACTTTGACTTCCCTGCATTTGTAGCAGTTGGTCTAAAGGTTTTGGAAAAGTCACGCGGGTTTCTCTCCACGATTGGTTTAAAGGCTTCCCCAAAATTCCTTTTTGGTTGGACGTCCGTTTCCTTACGCTTCCCTTTCGCCTTATGGCGAGGGTTCGCGTCGGTGTCGGACTCCAACTCGTCGTCTGAGTACTCGCAGTCACTGCTCATATTGAGGTGTTGGCGAGTACTGGCGAATTCGTCAGCCTGTTGAACTGAACGCAAGCGTTCGTCCAATTCGGCTTGGAATTCTCTTTGCCGTGCTTCGGCCCATGCCTTCACTTGATCTAGTGTTTGGCGAGGAACCTTCGTTCGTTTTTCCAGTTGGGTATCGGAGAACCCCAATGGAATATTTACTCCACTTGCCCCGGCTTGGGTAGTCGGGGTAGTGTTCGTAAGGATTGTATAACCGCCGGTGTTTCCCCCAGTTGCTGGGGTTGTTACCGGGGTTTCTTGGTCGGTTACTGGCCTTTGAACCGGAGTAACGTTAACCATTTCTTCAGAAATTGTGAAAAAACTAAAGTAGTTCTAGCTTTTATACACGGATGGCGCCAATGAAGAAACACTAAGTGACCCGGTACAGATTATAGATAATCTGGGGGTTAAGTAATGTTTCCCACGGATGAGGTCTAACTGAGAAGGCTGTTCTTCAGGAGACCTGCAAAACAAACACCGTAAGCTCGTCACTGAGAAGGGGGGAGTTCCTCCTTGTGACCACCCTCCGGCGTGAGAATCAGACTAGGTTGCTCTGAATATAAGTGTATATTAAGAGATTGCTAGATAACTGGATATCAGATGATCTTACCATTCCAAGATATTGGAGTATTTATAGCCGAAGGTAGGTTTCCAAGAAGGTACAGCCGGCTGAATAGTATTCCTGTTCAACCAACAGTGGACTATGCACAGGCCATACTGGTTGGTGGGTAGGTTACGGCCAATAGTAACAAAGTCGGCTGCACTATTCCACCAACTGTAGTTTATGCACGTCCCACTTACTGTGGATTGTACGCAGGCCATGCTGGTTGGTGAATAGGTTACGGCCAACAGTAACACTATTCCACCAACTGTAGGCCGCGCATGCTCCTCAGTAAGGGTTGGTGAGTAGGCAGCGGCTAATAGTGACAAACAGTACTAGAGGGTGCTCCTCCTCGCCCTGTTGTCGATGAGCTGTCACCCTGTGAGTGGCTCATGGGCTGTTCTGGTCAGATCGTCTGTCCTGTCCATACCTTGGTAGGCATGGTACAAAAGATCTTTCAGAATCAGACTGGCTCATTTAGGCGGGATTGTTCCCGCCTTGCTCATTTCTTCATGTGACTACTGAAGTAGCTAGTGTCTTGTGCGTGTAGCCCTGCTGTCTGCGGGTAGCCTTCCCTGATGGCTTGTATCCGCAACTGCGGGAACAGGCGGGGTACTTCACCATTGGGAGGCTTTCCCTGCTTGTTCAGCTTGTGTACTGCGCGTAAGATCCTATGAGCATGGTGGGTCCTGCGGGAGCAGATGGCCTTTGCGCAGACGTCCCTGTTCAAGGTGAGTCTTGCGGGACCAACTGGTCTCTGCTGGGACCTACCTCTTCAAGTTCGTTTACGAACGAAGTCTTGCAATCATTCGAGTTGTTCCCCTTGATACCTTCATGTCACTTTCATTTTATGTCGATTTGTTGTTGAGTTCATGGAGGATGTGGATACAAGTGAGGATTGCAGAAAAAGAGTGGGGTCGTTTTCTTTATTCCTTTTTTCATCATGATCCTTTCATCGTCGAAAAACCATGTGGAAATTGTTATGGATCATCAAAACCTTACATGGTTAAACCATGTAGTTGATTATTAATACCAAAGAATCTAAGATTTTACATGTTATCAAAGTAGGGTTGGTTGGTTTTCTTTAAGAACTTCAAAAAAGTTGACAACCTTTAGAAACTCTTAAAAACCAAGCATTTTTTTATCTTTTTTTTATTTTAACATTATTTGAGAGTATTTTTATAATATTTGATATATAATTTTTTTATTACATATATAAATCACAAGTTTGCATATGTATAAAACTTATGTAATAACAAATCTACATATGTGTAAAGAAATTTTAGATATGTGTAAAACTTAATTTGCATAATTGTAATCGTAAATATAAATATTAAAAGTGATAAAACTACACTCAAATAGTATTAGTATACAAAATATAAATAAATAAAAAGTTGGTTGTTAAAAGTTTTTAACGTTCTTAATTAATTTAGAGTTTTGTAATTAAACTCATCCTACCAAAAGTTAACTAATACGTACCAAATTACATATTTGTTTATAGGCAAGACAATGGATTGAGTTGAAACGAGTGCTGGTAATCCCAATCACTTACCTAGTTAAAATTGCATCCTATACCTAGTCTCGTATCCATTGGATGCTCATTACTCAATACCCACTGGTTTTCGGGCAGTGGCGGATCCAGAAATTTTTTCTAGGGTTACACTGTTTTTAGATGGTCCAATTTCATATAGTCAAATATAAAAAAAAAAAAAAAAATTCAGGTCGGTTCGACGATTTGAGTCGGGTAAGGTTCATCACATACTATTTCTATTGGTGCTGAAAATTCATTATATATTTGTGCATCTATACTAAAGCGAACTCTAAGATAGGGCCTTTTCAAGATATTATTATTAGTTTCTCAACAACTAATTTAACACCTTCAATCCTTCATATTAGTTAAATCCTAGTATGGGTTAAACTGTGTGCAAATAATAAAGACAGTTACAGAAAACAACCTTATAGATTGAATCAAGACGTGCTTCACAGCTGAAAAACAGTCTGAAAGGCCGAAACTGTGCCCTAAGAAATCTAGTTGTGTTTGTGCCCATGTAGAAAACTACACAAAATGCTAGAGGTTTGCATGAGATAAGATGGAACTATCAAAAATCAAAGTAGCAATTTTCGCTAAATTGTTTATCCGGTAATTGAACATAGGTTCCGGTACCCATCCTGAATGTATCAAGTTCGGAATTTTTCCCATCAGATCCTGATTTCGTTTGACATCGACGTAGTGTGTTGACTGACCCGATAAACCCAGTATTGAGTACTTCTGTTAAACTACAATTTGTAGAATTGTACATGAACAACTAGCTGGTATGAAAGTAATATTTATGTGACTTGAGTCAAATAGTTAGGTCCACTTTAACATAAACATTCCCTTTCTTTTCTCCTTGTAACAATCTAAAAAAAGTATGGATGTTACGGTTCTCGAGATCGGCTCGTGAAAAAACTCGATCAAGCCGAGCTTAAACGAGCTCAAGCCTAAAAGCAAGCTCGTTTAATAAAGGAGCTTAAGTCAGCTTGCGAGCCAAAGCCAGTCTGTCATTTGTATAATTTTTATAATATCTATACATATATATTTACATCTATGTATATGTATATAATAATTAATGAATTAACAAAATAACTAAATAATATATATTATGTTATATATTAAATTTTAATTGAAAAAATATAAAAATAATTAAAAATATATAAAAACTAATTAATAAATAGTAAACGAGCAGGGCTCAAGCCTTTGAAATAAAGATCGAAGCGAGCAGAGGTCGAGCTCTGCGTAAGCTAAACGAGCCGAGCTCGGGCTCTACTTGTTTGCACCCCTAGACACCATCACAACAAAAACATCATTTTCCTTCTACCTCACTTTGATTATGTTCTGCCACCTTGGTGAAATTGGTTTTTTTAACAGCTAAATGTTACACTTATACGAATTGAACCCATGACCTCCTATTTGACACCTTAACCATCTTACCACCCATCAAATTGGGAATAGCGCCTCGGTGAAATTGCTTAGGTAACTTAGACGTGACCCGGCCCGATTAATATTAATAAGCACACTGAAAGTTAAAAGTAATGGTAGTATAATATACTAGTAATGACCATAATGAACATATGAATAAACCTCTTCCATGACCATTTGCCATTGCATTGCTAGTTTTCAAGTGACAATAATCTACAATATCAAGTCAACTTCTCAGAAAAAACCACTTTCACCAAGATCACTTAGATTTGCCAGTTGAAAAGCAAAGACTTTGAGAAGAATTAAAGATCATCATGCAGATCATTAACACCTTTCAAGTACTACAAAAAGCTGCAAAAGAAATAAGGGCAAGCCAAGGAAGGAACAAGTTATAAACAGAAGCCATGAAGTCATGAATTCAAGCCAAGTCAAACCAAATACTCATTCCCATCAGTTATGCAGAATCAAAACAATCATCGTAGAATCAGGAACATAATTGTAATGTTTTTTAAGAGACGGGACATACTCAAGTCAAATAATGTTGGGCGGCGTAATATATCGGATCACCAACCACACTGTATGTTACTCAGCACCTTGCTGATTTATCTGTGTCTTATTATTATTATATCAATGATGGTTGGTTTTGTTGGCAAAAAATAAAAAATAAATAACGACTTACGAAAGCACAGCTGAATATTTTGTTGGTCACTGATTTTCTGTCTTCAATATTTCATTAAAAATCAAGCAAATAAGAGGTTATGTATTTGGTTTGACGCAGATAGACGAAAGTGATAAATAATCAAAGGGTGGGCATGATTGCCCATAGCTTTATCACAAATCATGATAGCTTCCAAAGCTTCCAATAACTCATTTCTAAGTGACAATAAACGTCTCGAGAAAGTGCACACAGGCACACTTTAGGCTCAAAGTATTCGCACAAAAAAGCATACCAACAAAGTCAGTTCCAGTCAACTCTTTGTTAGCTATAATGGTTAGGGTTAGCTTTGCTTTGTATGATGGGAACACCATCTTCCCTCCAAATCACGCGCTCATCACATACCGCAGCCGCTACCTCTGCATACATTTTATGTTCCTGACAATAAAAAGTTTCAGGTATTTCACATTATTAACAGCAATGCCATACAAGCTTAAAAAAAGCACACACAAAAAGTTTATTAACAACTATGCCATAGAGATTACAAACGATAAAAAAAGATAACTTCATTTAAAAAAATGCAAAATTTCACATTATTAAAATGTTCCGGGTATTTCCTCATTATTAACAGCCATGCCATAAAGAATAAAAATGATTAAAAAAGACGCAAACTTTATTTAAAAAGTTTAAAAATTTCAATTACCTGACGAAGAACCCTTGCAGCAAGTGTTTCGGCAGTGTCGTTAGCAAGCACTGGAACTATTCTTTGAGCTAGAATGCGACCCGTATCATAATGCTCATCAACAAAATGGATTGTGGGGCCTGAATATCTTCAAAAATAATAAAAAAATATAAGAGATCAATGAAGCACAAATGCACAATAATCTAGAAATCCAAGTGGAAAAGAAAGAATTGCAAATACCTAGCTCCAGAAGCAATAACAGCTTTATGCACCTTTTGACCATAATACCCTTTGCCTCCAAAAGCTGGAAGAAGTGAAGGATGAACATTCAAGATCGATTTCGGATAAGCTCGAACTAACTCGGATGGTATAAGCTTCAAGTATCCAGCTAGAAGTATAAAGTCAACCTTGTACTTACTACACCACATAACAAATGTATTGAATAACTGAAAACAACAGACAACACCATAAAACAAGTAAATATAATCAAAACTGACCTTAATGCCGCTACAAGGTCATTTGAAGACAGACCTTCGGGTTCAGCTTTTGTACTTGGGTATATTATAACTGGGATACCGTTCTCTCGTGCATAGTTTGCTCCTCCACAATCTACAAATATAAAATAAGTAAAAAAAAATAAGTGTTGAAAATAATGCCACTTGCTCATGTGAATTCATCGTATTCTTGGTTTAAAAAATCGTGCCTGAGGCACGAGGCGACCTAAAGCGCAACCCTCATCGCTTTTGGCTACTCAAAGCAACCAAAGTTCAAAAGAGGCGCGATTTTTAGGCAAAAAGCGGCTAAGGCTCGCGCCTTTCATACACGGGTGGCTTTATGAATCGAAAAGCTGTACAACATGCCTTTTAAGTTGTACGTGTAGGCAATTTATATATTAAACCATATATGATGCTTATTTATATCTAAATTTTGGGCAGGGGATGCTAGAAACCTATAGTGTGTATAATATACATTATATAGAAAGGCCTTGCGTACGAAAAGCGCTTTTGCGATTCGGTTTTCAACCCTGTCGCTTTTGTGCGCTTCTCGCTTTTTAAAACCAAGATCATATTTTATATTCTTAACAACATTATCGTTGAATATGCTTGATGCCAATTCACCATGTATTTGGTTAATCATTTAAGACTATAAACAATTCTAGACTCATTCCATATCGAATTAGGACAATATACAATGGCACATGGCACTTGAATTTACAACTATAGTATCTTGTTTTTAGCACATTCGATGCTTAAAGATCAAAACAAATATGTGGCATCAACAGTTCTAACACTAACACACAACACTAAGTTCAAACTAAAAGAACACAATACACAAAGGTAAAAACTTTACCATGTTTATTGGTGATCAAAACAACAAACTGCCCATGAACATCTCCCCTAACAGTTGCCTCATGAACGGCTCGAAAATTCGAACCGCCACCGGACACAAAAACCGCAAGATTCTTCCTTTTAACACCATTCTCCAAACTCCCACCTTCATAGCTACTCATACACTTCAATCCCCTATTCTTGGACACAATCAATGGCTTCAAATCTTTAAAATCATGGGGTTTTAAGGACACCCAGTTCTGAGATTTTAACTGTAGACTAATTGGAATAAAGGGTGTGTGTTTCTGGGGTTGAATCGATGGAAACAATGAAGATGAGCTAATGCTGAAAAGGGTTTCCATAGAAATAGATAAAGATTGAAACTTTAGGGTTTGTGGGGTTGATACTGAGATGGGTTTTGTGATTGAAGAACAAAGAATCTTTAAATTGAGAGATTCTAGGGTTTTTTGATACCCGATTGGTTGAATTGGATTCAGGGTTTTAGGATGAGTGTGGTTTTTGGAGACGATGGGGCGGGAACAGGGAACGGGTCAGGATAGGGTGTTGCGCGGTTCGGTTCAGTTCGGTTCGGTTCGGTTTGGTTCGATTCGGTTAATAGTCTCGGTCAAATTAATCACAGTTTTTGATTAATTGGTTCAGTTAATTTTTTAGTTTTTTGTTTGGTCAAGTTAATTATATATATATTAAAAACCAAAAGTCGGTGCTCTCAATGTAATCACTGTTCATCAAACTCTTGTCTTAGATTATTACGCGTCATTCTTTTTTCTAACAGCAACCGCCTAATATTGTGTACTTCATATTCGTCGATGATTGTAGGTCGGATTGATCATCTTCTTGGTATGAACCCTAAATCGAGGTTGAGCGTTTAGGTATTCGGTGAGCGGATTTACCGTTGTCGGGTTCCATTTGTTTTGATTAATAACAAAAATATAATTTGGGAAAAAAATTTTACTTAAAAATACATGAAATTGATGCATTAATACATGAAATGGTGGTATAAAACATAAATAAATGAAGTGGAGTAATAAAAACCAGAAATATATGCAAACGTTAATGGTTCGGTTCGGTTAATATCGGTTAATCGAGAGTATAAAAAATAACCGATTACCGTTTTTCAGTTAATTTTGATTCGTTTTCGTCGGTTTTTGGTTTGGTTTTTCACGCCCTAGTTAGAACCATCGGTTGTTGCTTGTCACTTTTAAGTTTGAACCAGGGATGAGATTGGTACCGTACCAAAAATCCCGATCCCAAAAATCGCAAATTTTTGCTAACGGTACTGAAATTTTCGGTTTGGTATCGGTTCGGTACCTGTACCGGGACGGTACCGGTATTTAAGGTAAATTTCGGGAAATATCGGTGCCGTATGGTACCTGATGTGATCTCAATTATACATGTTATTATATAAATATATCCTACTCTTTAAAACACTTTTGAGCCAGATTTTTATTAAAGATTATCTTTAATTGTTTCATAAGTGAGTTTTTAAGATTCTAACATACATAAGCTAAAACGAGTTAAAAATATCTTGTGTAACTGATGTCATTTATATATTACTAGTGCAAACAAAATAAACTTGAGTTTAGTATCTTTGATTTTGCATTATTTGTGGATTATTTAAAAGAATATATGATATAATTGATTTCATATTCTTGGTTCAGGAAATAAACGAATAAAGCAAAATCTTTGGGTTACTAATTTCTAACAGCCCATTTAATAATCCGGCCCATAATGGAATGATTGAGGTCGGTTAAGGAATTAAGAGAAATTTTAAGAGGGGTGCCGGTAAGAGAAAAAAAGAGAGATCATTAAAAAATAGGAAAAATAACCCTAGGGGGTGGTCGGCTGATTGGGAGACGAACAACCAGGGTTACCCTGCTGGATTTTGAGAGCACTCCATCACAAGATAAAGAAAGGAGAAACCCAAAAGAGAAAAAGACCTTTGGTTCGAGCAGAGAACGTCCGGATTCAACACCTACTCATCCAAGCATTATTATTATTATTGGTTTGAATATATTATTTTCATCATGAATTTATTATTAGAATCTTATTTATTTGTTTTGTTCTTGAGTATGGTTGTTGGCTAAACTCCTAAACCGCCTAGGTTATGATGAACTTTTGTTGATATTGGATGTTAGTTTGGACTTTGTTTTTGTTATGGTTTATGATTAAGAAGTTTATTGTTATTCTTTCGATGCATATGTGTGCTTAGGATTGTTTGGTGAGTTTTATTGTTTCACAGTTTCCTTGATGATTGTCTGTCATATGATAGGATTCTGTTGGGTCATCTACTGTGTATTTTTGACTATTTTATGGTTGATTTGCAATAAAACCATAGGAACAATAATAATTAATCAAAAAGACTCAAGTGTGCTGCTAATCTAAATATTTGTAAAGCAATAGATTATATGATAAGCCTTGGTTGTTTAAGATTGCTATATTTAGTTCTTCGTAAGAAGTCCGTACAGGTTTGATTTTCCAGCCTTGTTTATCTAGTCGAGTGAATGTTTTAAACTACCTTTGATTTCCGCACTGTAAGGTAGGATTCGTATGAAGATACTTGTCATAAAATAAGTTAGCGACCGTAAGGGAGTCTAATTAAACTGGTATTTTTAAGAACTTAATAGAAATCCATAGGTGTCTTCTTGAGAAGGGTCAGGGGTCTATAAGTGACTATTTTATGATCCCGGTTCCATAACATAGCATTTTCCTACTTTTTGATAATTGATACATTAGGGATTCTAGCCTAGGTGGTTGTTTGTCATCATTTGAATTAAGTCTAGGTTTAAGTCGTTTTTAAGTCTCAGTGATTAATTTAATATTAGTTTTTGAGGAAAACCCCCCCAATAATAATACATAAATAGTCGTGTCTGTAGTTGAGTCTAATTAGCTAGTTAACGTAATTTAAAGAGTCTCGTGGGTTCGATATCCGGACTTACTTAGCTTTACTAGAGTCGATCAGTTCACTTGTCAGTTAGTAGTTTAGTCGAGTTTTAGAGAGTCTAGAGTATTACTTAGTGTCTAGATTAGCGTAATTTAGATAATAAAATAATTTTTATGCTTAAGAGTCAAAAAGAGAGATTGATTGTTAAGCAAAGCATTAAAAAGAGCTCGGGTCACGGTAGGTGAATTGAAAATTTTTCATCCAGGTTTTGTGTTCGCTTTTGTTTTAACTTCTTTCCTTTCTTATCTTATCTTTTCTTTTTCTTTTTTACTTTTTTTTTTTTTGGTTTTTTTCCCTGTTTTGATTATTTTAGTACGAACCTTAAAAAAAAGTACCAAAATAATATTTGTTTATTCAAGGAGGAAAACATGTTTGTGTGGATTTGACAAGGGTTTCCTCTCTGGTGGGTTTAGGGAGTAGTGGTTTCACAGCCGGTCAAACCGCTTTTAAAGCTGCTTCAGGCAAGGTGACCAAACATGAGAAGGCGTGTCTTGATAACCAACATGTTGCTTTTAACACTTTTGGTTTCCTCGTGCCTGAAGCTGTGGAGTTACTTATCCGTGTCCAACGGGTCATGCATGGTAATGTTATGACTCAAAGATCCGCAAATGTAGTTTTTAAAAGATTGGGTTATACAATTCAAAAGACGCAGCTTGTTGACTGCTTACCTTCTGTTTGGATGAATCTGAATACTTTATTACCGATAATTTATATTTTTCTTCATTATTCAAGGATTAAAAAAGAAATTAAGTATTAATTCAAAGGACTAAAAGTTATAAAATGTTAAAAGGGCACCAGTACTTAACTTTTTTAAATCACTAACGACATCAACTTGATTATTTTTTTATATTTAAAATTGAATACATTGTTACCAGTAAGGATGAGCTTGGGATGGTACCTCCGATCTCGAAAATCCCGATCCCGAAATTCAGAAATAGTTGGTACCGGTATCGGTACCGAAATGTTCGGTTCAGTACCGTGGTACCGAACGGTTCGGTACCCGTACGATACCGGTATTTTGTGAAAAATTCGGGAAATACCGGTACCAGTGACAAACCGTACCGGTAGCGGTACCGTACCGCTACCGAAAACTCAAAAGTTGGTACCAATTCGGTACGGTACCAATCGGTACCCGTTGTCACACCCCAACCTAAGGCGGAAATGCTGGGGCGTGAGCATGATTGCTCATAGCTCGAGGTAACTATCATACAATAATGGTGACAATATCTAATAATTTATTTTATTCCAAATAAAAAAATAATATTCAAAAATAGCAAATAAATTCCAACAATAATCCATAACAAATAAATAAATAATCCAGGTTAAAATTTAAGTAAATTGTCTTTATGATTTCCTAAAGTCTTGACTAGTAATCCAACACTTCAAGTCCTTAGTTCATGCGAAAACCTGCATTTACGTAGAAAATACAATAGGTTTATCAACAATAATGCTGAGTGAGCAAGTCATTAAGTTTTGCAATAATGTATAATATGAAAAGATAGCAAAACGTAGGTAAAGTGGTAAATAAACCAAACCAATGAGCAAATAAAGTGTCAAGCGAATCGGACGCCGGTTATAATTAGACGGTCGCATGATCATACTATAATGAGAATATAGTGGACCTATCCGAATGCGCAAATTAAACAAGTAATCAAATAGCATTTATGTATAGCAATTCACACACAATATAACGTTTGCTAATGATTGAGACATGTATTATATGAAATACTATAAATATGTATACGCCCCCAAAACGTTTGAAAATATGTGAAAACGGGGGAATGACAAAACTCACCTTAATAATAAGCGAGTTAATTAAAATATTAAGGATTAAATATAAGTCTTCCGATTAACGCGCCGAACGAGAATATCCAACAGAACCTGAAACTTAGCAGTATGAAAGTATAAGTAAAAACGAAACTATCGCTGCTGGAATCAATCCAAACGGATGAGTAGAACTCAAGTTATGTCAATTTTAACGTTTAAACTAGTCGAGTCTAACCAGAATCCGAACTTCGAGTCGGAAGTTGGGTTTTGGTCAGAACCCTTAAAATTTTATTACGAGAAGAAAAGTCTTCTGGACTGAATGTTGAATCCGACCAGAGGTGTGAGAAAACGAGAAATCAAACAGATTGACTATTTTGCCCTTTTTCGGTTTTTAAAGCGATTGACCAGCCAATACCCTTCAATATCAGAAATTGATTGAAGGTTATCGACTAGGGAATGTTTATGAACGAAAAATCAGTTTACAACTTACCCGGAATGTGAACGAACAACGAGATATAACGAGTCAAAGGTCCTTGGACTAGCAAAGTCAACCGGTTATGAACGGTTCTTCAACAAAAACACAAAAAACCGAAGAGATTTGAGAGAGGCAGAGAGGGTGACGGCTGAGATATGTTTGTTAGGGTTTAGGTAAGTTTTGTGGCAGCTGAATGATGTTAGTTTATATAAGAAATGCCTAAACGAACTAATTAAAGGCTTTTTGGCCCGTTAAGCAACTAAATATGACTTTTATGATGAAATCTCTGAATATAATCATAAAGATCTGGTATTGAATGATAAGAAATGAATTTAAATATATATTTTAGTTATATTAAGATATCTTGATCCTTACTTCTCTCGATTCATGCTCAAAATAACCGATTTTATGCCAAAACGAGCTAATAAACGAAAAACGAACTCAGATTCTGTGCGAACTGACTGTGCAGCAGCACCATAGCACTGTGTGGCCAGCTTCTGGACCCACCACCGCGCGGCGCTCCGGCGTCCAGGTGGGTCAAGTTTCAGCCGTTGACAACTTTAGTCCCTAATGTTTGTATTTTGGCCATTTTATGAACTTTTTAAGATATAATTAAGATTTAAATAATGAGTAAACATGAAGGGCTTGATGTGAATATAAAGAAACTTAATAGTTCATAAATGCAAAGTTCTTAATAGAAATTAGGATCCGAATAACGTTCAAACACGGATAAAACAAATACGATAAAATCCGAAACATTACACCGTATTGAAAACGCTCATCCCTGGTTACCAGTATATTCACTTTTATATCCATACGACCATACCTACGTGCATATAAAATGAATCGTATCACAACTACGTATCTGAAATTATAGTTACTTTTATATACTAGAAGTTACGAGAGATTTATAGAACATTTGAAAAAAAATCTAAAAACTTAAATTATCAAACACAGTTAATAAAATAAGCGTATACACGGTGAGAAAAATTGCCGCTTCTTTATAATTTTCCTCACTGTCACGTGCTATACGAGCCATATAACATTTTTCATTTTTTCTTCTGTTAGGCCGTGTGTAGTGGGCGAGGAGGTTCGGCGTTAAGGAGGAGGAACCCCCCCCCCCCCCGGTGATAAGGGGGTTGACAAGGGGGGGATGTGTTTTTGTCGCTGGCGATGATTTGAAGAATATTATTATTATAATTTTTTGACCGTTGAAACGATCATAAATAAATAAAAAACAATATACATACATATACCTTCTTTTTCTCCAACTTCATCTCCAACAAAATCAATATTTCATACAAAAATACATCTCTTCTCAAAAAAACCTACAAAAATGAATCCTAGAAAGAACCCGAGCCATCCATTCCCGCTTTCGGGCAATCCCTACAACCGGATTGCCTATCTCTTTGAATTGCAACAAGTGGGAAAAGACTACGACTTCCTCGTCTCAAACGGGTGGGTAAACGAATAGGTCGCTTTATTGGAAGAACGACGAGTAGAAAAAATGGCAAATTTTATGGTTTTTAGTTTTATGGTTTTTTTATGTATTTTTTTGTATTTCTTTTTTAATTTTAATGTATTTTTTATCTGTTTAATTTAATGAGTTTTTATTTGTTTAATTTAAGTATAAAAAATATATAAAAAAAAAGATGATGACAATGAAGGGATTACAATACTATTACATCCTTAAAACAAAATTTTTTTATTTATTGACTAGACGTCACATGTCAAAATTCGTCCAATTTTATTTTATGTAGTCCATCCACAACAAATATAGTCACACAACCCAAATAACTTGTCAAGGATTACAATAGTTTGCGTATAGCCCTTATTCAATAAATGTTCCACTCTGATCTTAGATCCTCTTTGGGACCAAACAAGCTTCACTTTTCTCTCTACCAAACACCCCACCCCACCCCACCCCACCCTGGGTGCGCATCACGCACACCTGCGCACCTTTACCTCTTTCTATCACATGAAAACAAAAGCAAACTCCCTTCTTCCACTCCTCAAACCACTAAATCCAAACCACCTCACACACTCTCACTTGTACACCCTGCATTAAAACTTGTACACCATCTTAAATCTAAAAATATTTATCTTAAAAAAAGTACACCCTAAACTAAACCTTAAAGCCTCACTTACACCATCATTACATGATCATATTTTATTTATTTATTTATAAAACCTAAACTTATCAATATTATTTTACCCCTTTTTCACATTTCAAGATTTACATAAATTAAACCACTTTATTAACCAATTGGCCAAGATTTCAGATCTAATTGATGTGGATCTAAGTAAGTTTTACTTCAATTTCTTGCTTATTACTGTTGATTGTGACCCAATTGAAATTAGGGTTTTGAACTCATAAAGGTTTGATTTTTATGCCTAATTTGAGCTGGAATTGGTTTAATTTTTTGTGGGTTTTTGGGGTTTTTGTTTAGATGAATTGGGTGTTTTGAATTAGTGAATAGTTTCATTCTAGGTTGAATCTTGTTGACTGATTATGAACAGATTCATGCTTATTGTTTGATTATAGTAATTAAAGATTTATTAATGTGTAAATTGTTATCAAATAGTTGCTGAATTTATAAAATTTACAGGTTTTTTGGTATAAAGTTTAAATCTTTGAGATGGAATCAAATATAGAAGAAGCTATTAGAGCTAAAGAATATGCAGAGAAGCTATTTGCAGTTAAAGATTTTGTGGGTGCGAGACGGTATGCGATAAAGGCGCAAGCTTTTTGGCCACAATTGGATGGTATTGCTCAAATGGTGGCAACTTTTGAAATATTTGCAGCTGCCGTGTCGAAAGTCAACGGGGAAGTTGACTTGTATTCGGTTCTTGGATCGGATCCATCTGCTAAAAGATCGGTGCTTAAAAAGCAATACAAATTGATGTCTTTATTGTTGGACCCGCGCCACAACAAAACTGTCGGGGCTGGCGAGGCGTTTAAAATTGTTTCAGACGCATGGACGGTTTTGTCTAATAATGCGAGAAGAAGGTCGTATGATGTTAGGAGGAATAAAGGTTTGCTAGCTATGGTTGACCGGTCAAACGGATTGTCTGGGGTTCGGATGGACACGTTTTGGACTGTGTGCACGTCGTGTCGGGTCCAGTATGAATATCTTAGAAAATATGTTAATAAACGGCTTTCGTGTAAAAACTGTCGTGGCGTTTTCGTTGCGGTTGAGACGGGTTCGGCTCCTGTCGCGTTTTGCCCGTGGTCGTATGCAACTGATAACGGGCTCGCAAACCATTCGTACAGTGCAGCTACTTACGGGCCTCCATCGTTTCATTCTGGTAACGGGCCCGATATCGCCAACAATTTGTCATTTCAGTGGAATAATAATCGTTCTTATATGGTTAACGGGGAGGTCGGTGGAGCAAAATTAAACGCTAAGCAACCTGGTAGGCCTCCCAAGAAACGGAAGATTGAAGTGGGAGATACACGGGCCACAAACGGTGAAACGGGCTCAACAACGGAACCGGATGTTGGTGTAAGTAGTGTGCCAAACAGGTGTTATTCATTTGACCCGGCTTTTGATGTTAGAAAACTGTTAATCGAAAAGGCCCGATCGGTGATTCGGGTCAAGTTAGAGGAAATGAAGTCAGCTTCAAAAGCCGAAAAGAGCATTAAAAAGACGAAAAAGGCAATAACCGTTCCCGACCCCGATTTTCATGATTTTGACAAGGACAGATTAGAGGAAATGTTTAAACCGAAACAAATATGGGCGATATATGACGAAGAAGACGGGATGCCTCGTTTATATTGTTTGATCCGTCAAGTTATTTCATCAAACCCGTTCCGCGCTTACATCAGTTACTTAAGCTCAAAAACCGACACCGAATTCAGTTGTGTTAAGCGGATAGAATCCGGATTTACAAAATCTTGTGGAAGCTTTCGTGTTTTTCACTCGGATGTGGTTGACCAAGTCAACATCTTTTCTCATCTTTTGGGAAAAGAAAAGGCGGGTCGAGGCGGGTGCGTTAGAATCTACCCGAAAACCGGGGACATATGGGTGGTGTATAAAAACTGGTCCGAAAATTGGAACCGAAAGACACCTAAAGAAGTGGTTCATCAGTATGAAATGGTGGAGGTTGTCAGTGATTATTCTGACAAAAACGGGGTTTGTGTGGCTCGGTTAGTTAAGTTAAGCGGGTACAAAACGGTTTACCAGCGGGACCCGGGTGAGGACGCGGTTTGGTGGATTCCTAAGCGGGAAATGTTGCGCCTTTCGCATCAGGTTCCGAGTTGGTTGATTGAATGTCAAGGTGTTGACTTTCCGGATAGGTGTTGGGATCTTGATCCTGCTGCAACACCTGAAGAGCTTCTTGAGGTGAAAATGGAGGGAAAACCTGCAAATGTATAGACATAATAAGGAGTTAAGACAGATACAGTGGAGAAGATGAAAGAATTTAGAGGTGTTAATTTGTCCATTTGACTTTAAAAAAAAGTGATCTTTATTAATTTAGAATATTAAAGTTATTTTTGCATAATTTATCTCCATGTTACAATTCACTGATTTAACCAGACCACATTTATGATCATGAATAAGGAATGATGGTTCTTGAAAATATAGATGCATTATTAATTTGTGAGGTTTTTGATATTTCCTTTGTTTTTTCTGTTGCAAGTGTTTTTGGCTTGTTGGTTGATTTGGTTTAGGCAGTGTTGCAAAAATCCTGACTAGGCACTAGTTAATCCTCGATTAATCGCTAGTCCCCACTTCACTGATTAGTTTTGGTCAAATCAGCAATTAACCGGTCAATGGTCAAATCCGGCCAAAATCGGCGGTTTCTGGCGAGCTTCCGACCAAAAACTGCTGCTTTCGGCGAGATCCCGGCCAAAATCAGCAGTTTCCGGCGATTTTCCATAAAAACCCGGCGGTTTCCAGCAAGATTTCAACTAATTTACGATCAAAATGTGTTTATGCATGTATAAAACTGAAAATTATATATAAAAATGTATGCCTTTATATATAAAATTGAAAATTATAAATTAAACTCCGATCCGATTAATCCCGACTAATCCTGATTAATCGCTGGTCCAGTAGTCTTCCCACCGCTCGACTAGCGACTAACGATTTTTACAACACTAGGTTTAGGATTACTTTGAACTATGAATTGTGGTTATAAATCTACAATTAGTTATGTCCGCAATGTACTTCTCAAACTAACTTTAAATAGCATTAGACGACAACAGATTATTGTTGCGTGTTTATGAGCTAAAAGGAAACACAAAGAACATGTTGGAATTAAATATGGTATGTCTTATCAATGTGACAAACCTTATCTATTAATCTGTGTACCAACAAATTACAAAATAATAATGAAACATAAGCTTGCCCGAGCTCAGCCGCTCCCAATTGTGAGTTGAAGTGCGAGTTCATAAACTCGCTCCTGGTTGAAGGTTGGTGTGAGAGCAAATGTCATGGATGCATATTCCAGTTGTCATGAATTATGCTGAGTTTTTGAATTATGTGACATTTTTTTATTTGAAGGTCAATCTCCATATTAGTCATTATTGCTCTAAAACACGTCACATGGGTTTTAAAGACTTGCATATGGGTTCTGACATCTTTTGTCGAGTCTTTACAATTTTCTAATAATTGTTTCTTTTGATATTTTATTGTTCTTTTGTACCGAAAGGTCATTTTAATGCTCTCTCCCCCCCCAAATTTCGTTAGGGTGGGCTGAAACACGTGACACATATTAATAGATTGTTGTGGATATAGCGGGTTCATGACGAAGTGCCCCACCTACCCTTGTTAGAAGATATAATATCAACGCATTTTAATTGATTTATATCATCCTCGTAACCCATAATCAAATTGAACCGAACAATACCAACACATAACTTACAAACACACTTTTAAATATCGTTTTGATAATGAAGGTCTACTTTCTTTGTTCACGCGTATGGAGTTTTCCTTCTTGTATTCGTCTATACGCTTATGGAGCCGGTGACATTTGAATTTTTTTACCAACCATCGTGGTGCTTCGTTTGTATCAGTTGATGTGGCTTTCTCATGCTCTATCTTATTAGTCTATTAATATTTTCAATAATCAAATATGAGCATCACCACATTTGTCGATTTTCTCTGTTGTTTCATCTTCTCCCTTTCATGCCGTTGTCTAGGTCTTGTTATCCGCAGGTACCAAAATATTAAAACTACATACACACACACGTATGTAGTTTTAATAGGGCCCAATAATATTGATAGTTCAATTGTCCAAATACCAATTTAATGGTTCTAGGCTTTTAGAAAATTAGCTAAATAAAGGCCCAAAATAATAGTTCTACATCACAATTAGTTTCCTTTTCCTTCTTAGAAACACTCTTTTTTAGGCCACCGCACTAGTTAATTTAGAAAGTTCTGTTGTCTCAATTCTGTTCAGACTATGTTGTATTAACCGAGCTCATACTAGCTTCAGAGTTTGGCGTGGACTTTCCCCTGGGAAACCATACTTTTATGTTTTTTTTTATCCAGTTTTTTTTATTGAACAAAAGGATCCAATTACAACAGAGAGGTGGGTAAGCGGGCAACAAGCTACGTCGCCACTCCTTTTTGAACGGCAAACCCGATCATACTGAAAAGAAAATTATAGTTCTTTGGCGTCGATAAGTTACTACGCTCGACCCGTTGAACTTTTTTCAGAAACGTAATAGCTTCAGGAGCAAGTGACCCAAATGCATCAAAAGCAAAAGGAATGAATACGTGTTAATTCTCGGCACATGCTTTCTCATGCTTAGAAATTTTTTCTGATTTCATCTTCAACACAGCCCGCCTAACAACAAACCCAGTATCCCTAAGCCCGACAACCCATCCAAATACAAGAACGTCTGCTGGTTAGAGAGTAGACCTCCCTTTGTGTTTAATTATTGATTGCTATAATAACTTTGTTTTATTTATTGTTATCCCAGTTATCGTCGATCTTTAAGGAAAAGTTACATACAAAGGCCATTTTTAATACTCGTTTCGGGCATCCGAAATTTAGAACAAATATAATATTATCAATTGGGATAAAAAACGAAAGCAAAGAAACATAAAGGGGCCAAAACATAAATAACTCCACTCCATGGATCCTTTATAAACCCCCAAATCAACTTCTTCATCGGATTTCACGTTTCCGGTAACCGATCCCTGAGCATATTCCGTTAACTTTCACACACAGTAACTCAGTTTCGTGCCGGAGATCCGCTTTTTGACACAATCGTTTGGTTTAATTGAGAAATTTAGTAACCTGTAAATTCTAGGGTTTCGTTATGGGGCGTTCACGAGCAGTCAATCACTCAACCGAAGAGGATTCAAATCAAAGGTATACATATTAATTCATTATTCATTCCTTGTAAATCACTATTTTACACTTGTTTAACTGCTTCTATTTGTTTTGATAAAGTAATAATAATATTATTATAATTAGGGCTGTAATCGAGCCTGGACGAGCTTGAACTTAAACGAGCTCGGCTTGCTAACTTTGAAGCTCGAGCCGAGCTTGTTATTTTTTTATACTGATATTGATATATAGGGTTTGGATCTAATTGTGAGAATCAAGTAATGTAATTATATATACAGCATAGTGTAATTATAGTGTAGTGTAATTACACCACGATTTAATTACGTAGTTACACTACTTATTTCGCACAGCTAGCACGTTAGTTTCATTTGTATGTTAACTTACCCCTTGATATATATAAAGTTATAAACGATAAAAATACAACTTTTGACATTAATGTATAGACTAGAGAATTTATAACATTATATGTTTTATTTCTGTTTTTTTATTATAATGTTTTAAACCTCAAGTAGCATCATATATGTATTATTTTTATTTTTATTATTTTGGTATGCTATTATTATTATATATTCAAATTTAGGGTTTAATATAAATGAGCCAACGAACCTAGCTAACGAGCCGAACCAACTGTGGCTCATAGAGAATTCGAGCTGAGCCGGCTTGTTTAGATTCGAGCTTTTTTCGAGCGAGCCACGGACTTTGAACACCCCTAGTTTTGAAATTGACGAAAATTAAGGGCAGTTTTGTCACTTTTTGATAATGATTAATCAGAATTCAGTTCTTGAATATGTTGTATGATGCTTCCATAACTTATTTGTGAAGTTGTTAATTGTTAAGGGATATTTGTGCATTTGTGTGTGCACATTTATTACTTAGGTTCATCAATTGTTCCCTTCATTGTTATGAGTAGATACCAGATGATTTTTTAAATTAATGGTTTTTCAAGTGTTTAAGATGTATAATTTACTGCAATCTCATGATAATCTTGATAAATGAACCTGATTATATGATAAACTAGTTTCTGAAGTAGTTGCAATCTAGTGAATGTCAGAGTAATTATGTTGATACAATATAGCATTCATAAGTAACAAATTACACCAACTTATTCAAATGAAAGGCTGTTGGCATGTGTAAATTTGATGGTGTATATCCATGTAGGAGTTGCAATCTAGTGAATGCCACAGTAATTATGTTGATACAATATAGTATATATAAGTAGTAACAAATTACACCAACTTATTCAAATGAAAGGCTGTTAAGATGTTAATCACAAATTTATATTCAACCCTATTGCGGAATACTTGTTGACATGTGTAAATTTGATAGTGTATATCCATGTGATAGAGCAGATTGAAGGGGAGTAATGGGTGAAAAATAATTAATAGAGTTAATTACACGAATGGTCCATGTGAAGGTGAAAGAGATGTGCAACGGATACATGTAGGTAATTAAAGAAAGAACAATGTCAAGGCTGTTTTGCAACGGGTCTTGGTTCTGGTTGTAAGGTTGTCCTGTGAATCAACAATGTGGTGAACTAAATTTCATCGCCATTGGGTTTGTAAGGTTGTCCTGTGAATCAACAATGTGATGAACTAGATTTGTGTCCGTGGGACGGACAACCATCATGATGGCATGAGAGTGGATGATGCCATGAGAAGTGACAATGAAACAACCAGAACCAAGACCCGTTGCAAAACAGCCTTGGCATTGTTCTTTCTTTAATTAACTACATATGTTTGTTGCACATCTGTTTTACAATAACTGTAATGTTTATAGAGAAAAAGATAAAATCTACTATACAGGCATTACCTAACAGACCATTTGTGTAGTTATGCTACCCGACTCCGATATGGGTTAAGAGGCTGAGTCAATGCAGTTAATGGGGAAGAAGGGTAGTGGGAACATGAAGAGCTAAGGTTTAGAAAATAAATGCAGCATTTATCATGCAATTAAGTTTATATATATGTTCTTGTTTCGGTTTATAGGATATCCATGTTTATATGTATTAAAAATAGGGGTTTTTACGCATTGTATTTGGAGAATTGCGATCATGAATTGGCTAAATGGAAATAGCCCATTTCGAATCGGGACAACTATCCTTGTTCTTGTTTATTTTAATTAATCAAATCTCCGGTTTCATCCAATCAACTCTAATTAATAAGATGCTTAATATCTGTTATCTTATAGTTATTGGAGTTAAATGGCTCAATAATATACCTAGAAGTTCTTGGTAAGCTAATGAATGTTTTAATTACATGATGAAAAGTTATTTATTTGAATGATGTCAGATTTGAATGTATTGAATCAAATTCAACACTTCTTTTGTAATTGGAAAATACATGAAGGCAGTCTTGAATGACACAGAGAAAAACAAATTTTAGAGTGGAAAAAAAATTCGACAATCGACATTAATTTTGTATGTTTTTTCCTAGTTATTATTTTGCTGCATGTAGGCCTGCAAACAAACCTAATGTTCATTAAACCATTCAGCTTCGTTCGTTTAACAAACAAACATCAACACAACTTTTTTTTTTAAGTTAATTAAACGAACGAACATGAGCATGTCTTGTTCGTTCATAAACGTTCGATCACTTACGTTTGGTTATGTCCATTCGCTTATATCCGTTCAAATTGTGTCCATCTCGTTTGAATAATGGTTCAAAGATATTTATTACTAATATTAATTTAAAATCAATATAAATCTTTTATTTGAAAAAACATTATTGGATATCTGTGTTTACTTTTGAACTGTTGGATGTAATGATCATGCTATTTTAGACTTAAACTTGGGAATACGCTTATGTTCGTTCATTTATGTGCGTGAATCCTTCGCCTAGAATATTAACAAACAAACATAAACGACACGTTCATTTTTTTAACGAACGAACATGAACAAGAAAGCCGTTCATTTAAGCGTCCGTGTTCGTTTGGTTCGTTTACAGACCCAGCTGCATGTTCTTATCATTCTATGTTCTCATTTCTTATAACAATTTACTCTTGAGTTGGCTTTGAAGATTTGACCTTGTTATACATCTTCCCTAGTCGTTTATCCGAGCCTATCAGTCTAGCAATCTTGTCATAATAGATTTTGTTGCAAAGTAACTTCATTTTATGGTTACTTACATCTTGTTTTTTATTTTGTTACCCTTGAATTTTTCTAACTGTTAATGTATTTCATTTGAACATTTTTAAGCTTGTGGTTACTTTTGCATATTATTCAGCCGATCAAAGAGAAAGCGAACGACCTCAAATTTAGAGAATCTAGAGGCTGCAACTCCAGGTCTCTTATTAATGGAATACACACCCCCTTTTCGGCTATTTTATTATAAACTCGATTATTTTTTCTCTTAATATAACAGGCCAAGGGATTAGTGAAGGGAAAAAGGCTTTGTACCATTGTAACTACTGCAACAAGGACATTTCAGGAAAGATACGCATCAAATGTGCTTGCTGTTCTGACTTTGACCTTTGTGTCGAGTGCTTTTCTGTTGGAGCCGAGGTTTATCCTCATAAAAGCAATCATCCATACCGTGTGATGGTAACTAACCTTATTATAACGCGTACCTGTTTTATTTTATTACCATGCTTTGACATGACTCATATCTAAAGTAATTTTCTTTTCACAGGATAATCTATCATTTCCCCTCTTTTGTTCTGACTGGAATGCAGATGAAGAGATATTGCTACTTGAGGTAATTTTTTTTAATCCACATATATTTATGAAACAACAAAATATATGCTAATAGTTTTATATTGCAGGGGATAGAAATGTATGGGCTGGCGAATTGGAACGAGGTTGCTGAACATGTTGGAACCAAAAGCAAATCGCATTGTATTGAACATTACAATACCATATACATGAATTCACCTTGTTTTCCACTTCCAGTATAACAACTGTTTCATGTTTTTTCGTTCTATAATATTGATTTTTTAGCACACAATCATGTTAATTATGTGCTGTGTTATTAACTTATTTTCTTTACAGGATATGTCTCATGTTATGGGAAAGAATCGGAGAAGAACTCCTTGCAATGGCTCGAGGTTATTGATCACATTCAAGTTTATTAATTTTTATATGACAAAATTGCGCAAATGGTCCATGTGGTTTGACCATATTGCAAGTTTGGTCCCCAGTTTTGAAAAAGCGAACTTACTTAGTCCTAACCTTTGCGAAGAAGGCTGCGCGTTTAGTCCCCACCGTTAATCTGAGTTAGTTAACGGAAAAGTGATGCCATGTGCCATTTATGTGACCCACTTGTGTCTGTTCAAATTTGCAACCCTAATAAAATATTCTTCCAAACTCCAGAACTCCCGCGTTGACTTCAACACCTTCGATCAGTGCAAAATCGAAGTCTCAATACATAATCGAAGGTGATGAAGTCGAGTTAGGAGTTCTGAAGGTTGAAGAGTATTTTATTAGGGCCCCCAATTTGAAAAGACACAATTACCATCA